>NW_026570517.1:0-63979 GCF_019649055.1 Paramacrobiotus metropolitanus | reverse complement strand
TTTTTGGCTAATTTTGAATTGGTGCTTCATAAAGATAAAATTGGCGGGTTTGGTGAAATTTTTTTTACCTGTCAGGGAGTCGAAAACCGGTGAGATGGCGTTTTTCTGTTTGATTTTTGCGGCGTCCGATTTCCTGCGTTTTCTGCATAGGAAAACGTTTTTGGCTAATTTTGGAATTGGTGGTTCATAATGATAAAATTGGCGGGTTTGGTGAAATTTTTTAACTGTAAGGGAGTCAAAACCAGTGAGATGGCGTTTTGTTTGATTTTGCGGCGTCCGATTTCCCGCGTTTTCTGCATAGGAAAACGTTTTTGGCTAATTTTGGAATTGGTGCTTCATAAAGATAAAATTGGCGGCTTTGGTAAAAAATTTTTAATTGTCAGCGAGTCAAAACCGGTCAGATGGCATTTATACTGTCTGATTTTTTGCGGCGTCCGATTCCCCGCGTTGTTCTGCATAGGAAAACGTTTTTTGGCTAATTTTGGAATCGGTGCTTCATAAAGATAAAATTGGCGGGTTTGGTGAAATTTTTTTAACTGTAAGGGAGTCAAAACCAGTGAGATGGCGTTTTTTCTGTTTGATTTTTGCGGCGTCCGATTTCCCGCGTTTTCTGCATAGGAAGACGTTTTTGGCTAATTTTGGAATCGGTGCTTCATAAAGATAAAATTGGCGGGTTTGGTGAAATTTTTTTTACCTGTCAGAGTCAAAACCGGTGAGATGGCTTTATCCTGTCTGATTTTTGCGGCGTCCGATTTACCGCGTTTATCTGCATGGGAAAACGTTTTTTGACTAATTTTGGAATTGGTGCTTCATAAAGATAAAATTGGCGGGTTTGGTGAAATTTTTTTACCTGTCAGAGTCGAAAACCGGTGAGATGGCGTTTTCTGTTTGATTTTGCGGCGTCCGATTTCCGCGTTTTTCTGCATAGGAAAACGTTTTTGGCTAATTTTGGAATTGGTGGTTCATAAAGATAAAATTGGCGGGTTTGGTGAAATTATTTTACTTGTCAGAGTCAAACCGGTGAGATGGTATTTATCCTGTCTGATTTTGCGGCGTCCGATTCCCCGCGTTTTTCTGCATAGGAAAACGTTTTTGGCTAATTTTGGAATTGGTGCTTCATAAAGATAAAATTGGCGGGTTTGGTGAAAACATTTTTAATTGTCAGCGAGTCAAAACCGGTCAGATGGCGTTTTTCTGTCTGGTTTGCGGCGTCCGATTCTTCGCGTTTTTTGCATAGGAAAACGTTTTTGGCTAATTTTGGAATTGGTGCTTCATAAAGATAAAATTGGCGGGTTTGGTGAAATTTTTACTTGTCAGTGAGTCAAAAACCGGTGAGATGGCATTTATACTGTCTGATTTTACGGCGTCCGATTCCCGCGTTTTCTGCATAGGAAAACATTTTTTGGCTAATTTTGGAATTGGTGCTTCATAAAGATAAAATTGGCGGGTTTGGTAAAAAACATTTTTTAATTGTCAGCGAGTCAAAAACCTGGGAGATGTCGTTTTTTCTGTCTGATTTTTACGGCGTCCGATTTCCCGCGTTTTCTGCATAGGAAGACGTTTTTGGCTAATTTTGGAATCGGTGCTTCATAAAGATAAAATTGGCAGGTTTGGTGAAATTTTTTAACTGTAAAGTCAAAAACCAGTGAGATGGCGTTTATTCAGTCTGATTTTTCCGGCGTCCGATTCCCGCGTTTTTCTGCATAGGAAAACATTTTTGGCTAATTTTGGAATTGGTGCTTCATAAAGATAAAATTGGCGGGTTTGGTAAAAACATTTTTAATTGTCAGCGAGTCAAAACCGGTGAGATGGCGTTTTCTGTCTGATTTTTACGGCGTCCGATTTCCCGCGTTTTTCTGCATAGGAAAACGTTTTTGGCTAATTTTGGAATCGGTGCTTCATAAAGATAAAATTGGCGGGTTTGGTGAAATTTTTTATCTGTAGGGTGTCAAAAACCAGTGAGATGGCGTTTTTTCTGTTTGATTTTTGCGGCGTCCGATTTCCCGCGTTTTCTGCATAGGAAGACGTTTTTGGCTAATTTTGGAATCGGTGCTTCATAAAGATAAAATTAGCGGGTTTGGTGAAATTTTTTACCTGTCAGGAGTCAAAACCGGTGAGATGGCTTTCTGTCTGATTTTTGCGGCGTCCATTTACCGCGTTTTTCTGCATGGGAAAACGTTTTTTGACTAATTTTGGAATTGGTGCTTCATAAAGATAAAATTGGCGGGTTTGGTGAAATTTTTTACCTGTCAGAGTCGAAAACCGGTGAGATGGCGTTTTCTGTTTGATTTTTGCGGCGTCCGATTTCCTGCGTTTTTCTGCATAGGAAAACGTTTTTGGCTAATTTTGGAATTGGTGGTTCATAAAGATAAAATTGGCGGGTTTGGTGAAATTATTTTACTTGTCAGGGTCAAAACCGGTGAGATGGTATTTATCCTGTCTGATTTTTGCGGCGTCCGATTCCCGCGTTTTCCTGCATAGGAAAACGTTTTTAACTAATTTTGGAATTGGTGCTTCATATAGATAAAATTGCCGGGTTTGGTAAAAACTTTTACGGCGTCCGATTCCCCGCGTTTTCTGCATAGGAAAACGTTTTTGGCTAATTTTGGAATTGGTGCTTCATAAAGATAAAATTGGCGGGTTTGGTAAAAAATTTTTAATTGTGAGTCAAAACCGGTCAGATGGCATTTATACTGTCTGATTTTGCGGCGTCCGATTCCCCGCGTTTTCTGCATAGGAAAACGTTTTTGGCTAATTTTGGAATCGGTGCTTCATAAAGATAAAATTGGCGGGTTTGGTGAAATTTTTTAACTGTAGAGTCAAAAACCAGTGAGATGGCGTTTTTTCTGTTTGATTTTGCGGCGTCCGATTTCCGCGTTTTTCTGCATAGGAAAACGTTTTTGGCTAATTTTGGAATCGGTGCTTCATAAAGATAAAATTGGCGGGTTTGGTGAAATTTTTTTACCTGTCAGAGTCAAAACCGGTGAGATGGCTTTTATCCTGTCTGATTTTTGCGGCGTCCGATTTACCGCGTTTTTCTGCATGGGAAAACGTTTTTTGACTAATTTTGGAATTGGTGCTTCATAAAGATAAAATTGGCGGGTTTGGTGAAATTTTTTACCTGTCAGAGTCAAAACCGGTGAGATGGCGTTTTTTCTGTTTGATTTTGCGGCGTCCGATTTCCCGCGTTTTTCTGCATAGGAAAACGTTTTTGGCTAATTTTGGAATTGGTGCTTCATAAAGATAAAATTGGCGGGTTTGGTGAAATTATTTTTACTTGTCAGGAGTCAAAAACCGGTGAGATGGCGTTTATCCTGTCTGATTTTGCGGCGTCCGATTCCCGCGTTTTCCTGCATAGGAAAACGTTTTTAACTAATTTTGGAATTGGTGCTTCATAAAGATAAAATTGGCGGGTTTGGTAAAAACATTTTTTACCAGTAAGGAGTCAAAACCGGTGAGATGGCATTTATCCTGTCTGATTTTTGCGGCGTCCGATTCCCCGCGTTTTCTCTGCATAGGAAAACGTTTTTTGGCTAATTTTGGAATTGGTGCTTCATAAAGATAAAATTGGCGGGTTTGGTAAAAAACTTTTTTTAATTGTCAGCGAGTCAAAAACCGGTCAGATGGCATTTATACTGTCTGATTTTTGCGGCGTCCGATTCCCCGCGTTTCTGCATAGGAAAACGTTTTTGGCTAATTTTGGAATCGGTGCTTCATAAAGATAAAATTGGCGGGTTTGGTGAAATTTTTTAACTGTAAGGGAGTCAAAAACCAGTGAGATGGCGTTTTTCTGTTTGATTTTTGCGGCGTCCGATTTCCCGCGTTTTTCTGCATAGGAAAACGTTTTTGGCTAATTTTGGAATTGGTGCTTCATAAAGATAAAATTAGCGGGTTTGGTGAAATTTTTTACCTGTCAGAGTCAAAACCGGTGAGATGGCTTTTATCCTGTCTGATTTTGCGGCGTCCGATTCCCCGCGTTTTTCTGCATGGGAAAACGTTTTTTGGCTAATTTTGGAATTGGTGCTTCATAAAGATAAAATTGGCGGGTTTGGTGAAATTTTTTTACCTGTCAGAGTCAAAAACCGGTGAGATGGCGTTTTTCTGTTTGATTTTGCGGCGTCCGATTTCCCGCGTTTTCTGCATAGGAAAACGTTTTTTAGCTAATTTTGGAATTGGTGCTTCATAAAGATAAAATTGGCGGGTTTGGTGAAATTATTTTACTTGTCAGAGTCAAAACCGGTGAGATGGCATTTATCCTGTCTGATTTTTGCGGCGTCCGATTCCCGCGTTTTTCTGCATAGGAAAACGTTTTTGGCTAATTTTGGAATTGGTGCTTCATAAAGATAAAATTGGCGGGTTTGGTGAAAAACATTTTTAATTGTCAGCGAGTCAAAACCGGTCAGATGGCGTTTTTCTGTCTGATTTTGCGGCGTCCGATTCTTCGCGTTTTTTGCATAGGAAAACGTTTTTTGGCTAATTTTGGAATTGGTGCTTCATAAAGATAAAATTGGCGGGTTTGGTGAAATTTTTTTACTTGTCAGTGAGTCAAAACCGGTGAGATGGCATTTATACTGTCTGATTTTGCGGCGTCCGATTCCCGCGTTTTTCTGCATAGGAAAACATTTTTGGCTAATTTTGGAATTGGTGCTTCATAAAGATAAAATTGGCGGGTTTGGTAAAAACATTTTTAATTGTCAGCGAGTCAAAACCGGGAGATGGCGTTTTTTCTGTCTGATTTTTACGGCGTCCGATTTCCCGCGTTTTTCTGCATAGGAAGACGTTTTTTGGCTAATTTTGGAATCGGTGCTTCATAAAGATAAAATTGGCGGGTTTGGTGAAATTTTTTTTTTGTAAGGAGTCAAAACCAGTGAGATGGCGTTTATTCAGTCTGATTTTTCCGGCGTCCGATTCCCCGCGTTTTTCTGCATAGGAAAACATTTTTTGGCTAATTTTGGAATTGGTGCTTCATAAAGATAAAATTGGCGGGTTTGGTAAAAAACATTTTTTAATTGTCAGCGAGTCAAAACCGGTGAGATGGCGTTTTTCTGTCTGATTTTACGGCGTCCGATTTCCGCGTTTTCTGCATAGAAAACGTTTTTTGGCTAATTTTGGAATCGGTGCTTCATAAAGATAAAATTGGCGGGTTTGGTGAAATTTTTTATCTGTAAGGGTGTCAAAACCAGTGAGATGGCGTTTTTCTGTTTGATTTTGCGGCGTCCGATTTCCCGCGTTTTTCTGCATAGGAAGACGTTTTTTGGCTAATTTGGAATCGGTGCTTCATAAAGATAAAATTAGCGGGTTTGGTGAAATTTTTTACCTGTCAGGAGTCAAAACCGGTGAGATGGCTTTATCCTGTCTGATTTTGCGGCGTCCGATTTACCGCGTTTATCTGCATAGGAAAACGTTTTTTGACTAATTTTGGAATTGGTGCTTCATAAAGATAAAATTGGCGGGTTTGGTGAAATTTTTTTTACCTGTCAGAGTCAAAACCGGTGAGATGGCGTTTTTCTGTTTGATTTTTGCGGCGTCCGATTTCCGCGTTTTTCTGCATAGGAAAACGTTTTTTGGCTAATTTTGGAATTGGTGGTTCATAAAGATAAAATTGGCGGGTTTGGTGAAATTATTTTACTTGTCAGAGTCAAAACCGGTGAGATGGTATTTATCCTGTCTGATTTTGCGGCGTCCGATTCCCGCGTTTTCCTGCATAGGAAAACGTTTTTGGCTAATTTTGGAATTGGTGCTTCATAAAGATAAAATTGGCGGGTTTGGTAAAAACTTTATTTACCAGTAAGGAGTCAAAACCGGTGAGATGGCATTTATCCTGTCTGATTTTGCGGCGTCCGATTCCCGCGTTTTTCTGCATAGGAAAACGTTTTTTGGCTAATTTTGGAATTGGTGCTTCATAAAGATAAAATTGGCGGCTTTGGTAAAAAATTTTTTAATTGTCAGCGAGTCAAAACCGGTCAGATGGCATTTATACTGTCTGATTTTGCGGCGTCCGATTCCCGCGTTGTTCTGCATAGGAAAACGTTTTTGGCTAATTTTGGAATCGGTGCTTCATAAAGATAAAATTGGCGGGTTTGGTGAAATTTTTTAACTGTAAGGGAGTCAAAACCAGTGAGATGGCGTTTTTTCTGTTTGATTTTGCGGCGTCCGATTTCCCGCGTTTTTCTGCATAGGAAGACGTTTTTGGCTAATTTTGGAATCGGTGCTTCATAAAGATAAAATTAGCGGGTTTGGTGAAATTTTTTTTACCTGTCAGGAGTCAAAACCGGTGAGATGGCTTTTATCCTGTCTGATTTTTGCGGCGTCCATTTACCGCGTTTATCTGCATGGGAAAACGTTTTTGACTAATTTTGGAATTGGTGCTTCATAAAGATAAAATTGGCGGGTTTGGTGAAATTTTTTTACCTGTCAGGAGTCAAAACCGGTGAGATGGCGTTTTTCTGTTTGATTTTGCGGCGTCCGATTTCCGCGTTTTTCTGCATAGGAAAACGTTTTTTGGCTAATTTTGGAATTGGTGGTTCATAAAGATAAAATTGGCGGGTTTGGTGAAATTATTTTACTGTCAGAGTCAAAACCGGTGAGATGGTATTTATCCTGTCTGATTTTGCGGCGTCCGATTCCCGCGTTTTCCTGCATAGGAAAACGTTTTTTGGCTAATTTTGGAATTGGTGCTTCATAAAGATAAAATTGCCGGGTTTGGTAAAAACTTTATTTACCAGTAAGGAGTCAAAACCGGTGAGATGGCATTTATCCTGTCTGATTTTGGCGGCGTCCGATTCCCCGCGTTTCTCTGCATAGGAAAACGTTTTTTGGCTAATTTTGGAATTGGTGCTTCATAAAGATAAATTTGGCGGCTTTGGTAAAAAAAATTTTTAATTGTCAGCGAGTCAAAAACCGGTCAGATGGCATTTATACTGTCTGATTTTTGCGGTGTCCGATTCCCCGCGTTGTTCTGCATAGGAAAACGTTTTTTGGCTAATTTTGGAATCGGTGCTTCATAATGATAAAATTGGCGGGTTTGGTGAAATTTTTTTGTAACTGTATGGGAGTCAAAACCAGTGAGATGGCGTTTTTTCTGTTTGATTTTGCGGCGTCCGATTCCCGGCGTTTTTCTGCATAGGAAAACGTTTTTGGCTAATTTTGGAATTGGTGCTTCATAAAGATAAAATTGGCGGGTTTGGTAAAAACATTTTTAATTGTCAGCGAGTCAAAACCAGTCAGATGGCGTTTTTCTGTCTGGTTTGCGGCGTCCGATTCCCGCGTTTTTGTGCATAGGAAATCGTTTTTGGCTAATTTTGGAATTGGTGCTTCATAAAGATAAAATTGGCGGGTTTAGTGAAATTTTTTTACATGGCAAAGAGTCAAAACCGGTGAGATGGCATTTTTTCTGTTTGATTTTGCGGCGTCCGATTCCCCGCGTTTTCTGCATAGGAAAACGTTTTTTGGCTAATTTTGGAATTGGTGCTTCATAAAGATAAAATCGGCGGGTTTGGTAAAAACATTTTTTAATTGTCAGGAGTCAAAACCGGTCAGATGGCGTTTTTCTGTCTGATTTTCAATTCGTGCTCAGCGCATTGACTAACCCTTAAAAGCAGACTTTGGAGCAGTTTCACCACGTAGTTATTGAGTTCTGACAACATAGCGAAATGTGACACGTCTGACAGTAACTTTTTCTGGTGAAATTTTTTTGCAAACCAATAATTTCAGATTCGTGCTCAGCGCAAGAAATAACCCTTAAAGCAGACTTTGGAGCAGTTTCACCACGTAGTTATTGAGTTCTGACAACATGCCGAAAATGTGACACGCCTGACAGTAACTTTTCTGGTGAAATTTTTTTTAAACCGATCTCAGATTCGTGCTCAGCGCAAAATAACCCTTAAAAGCAGACTTTGGAGCAGTTTCACCGTAGTTATTGAGTTCTGACAACATGCCGAAAATGTGACACGCCTGACAGTAACTTTTCTGGTGAAATTTTTTTTCAAACCGATCTCAGATTCGTGCTCAGCGCATCGAATAACCCTTAAAAGCAGACTTTGGAGCAGTTTCACCACGCAGTTATTGAGTTCTGACAACATGGCGAAAATGTGACACGTCTGACAGTAACTTTTTCTGGTGAAATTTTTTTTGCAAACCGAACTCAGATTCGTGCTCAGCGCATCAAATAACCCTTAAAAGCAGACTTTTGAGCAGTTGCACCAAGTAATTATTGAGATCTAAAAATGCCGGTGAATAGTCAAGTTTTCCATAACTTTTTTTGGTGAAATTTTTTTAACTGTAAGGGAGTCAAAAACCAGTGAGATGGCGTTTTTTCTGTTTGATTTTTGCGGCGTCCGATTTCCCGCGTTTTTCTGCATAGGAAGACGTTTTTTGGCTAATTTTGGAATCGGTGCTTCATAAAGATAAAATTAGCGGGTTTGGTGAAATTTTTTTACCTGTCAGGGAGTCAAAAACCGGTGAGATGGCTTTTATCCTGTCTGATTTTTGCGGCGTCCCATTTACCGCGTTTATCTGCATGGGAAAACGTTTTTTGACTAATTTTGGAATTGGTGCTTCATAAAGATAAAATTGGCGGGTTTGGTGAAATTTTTTACCTGTCAGAGTCGAAAACCGGTGAGATGGCGTTTTTCTGTTTGATTTTTGCGGCGTCCGATTTCCTGCATAGGAAAACGTTTTTTGGCTAATTTTGGAATTGGTGGTTCATAAAGATAAAATTGGCGGGTTTGGTGAAATTATTTTACTTGTCAGGAGTCAAAACCGGTGAGATGGTATTTATCCTGTCTGATTTTGCGGCGTCCGATTCCCCGCGTTTTTCTGCATAGGAAAACGTTTTTTGGCTAATTTTGGAATTGGTGCTTCATAAAGATAAAATTGGCGGGTTTGGTGAAAAACATTTTTTAATTGTCAGCGAGTCAAAAACCGGTCAGATGGCGTTTTTTCTGTCTGGTTTTTGCGGCGTCCGATTCTTCGCGTTTTTTTGCATAGGAAAACGTTTTTTGGCTAATTTTGGAATTGGTGCTTCATAAAGATAAAATTGGCGGGTTTGGTGAAATTTTTTTACTTGTCAGTGAGTCAAAAACCGGTGAGATGGCATTTATACTGTCTGATTTTTACGGCGTCCGATTCCCCGCGTTTTTCTGCATAGGAAAACATTTTTTGGCTAATTTTGGAATTGGTGCTTCATAAAGATAAAATTGGCGGGTTTGGTAAAAAACATTTTTTAATTGTCAGCGAGTCAAAAACCGGGGAGATGTCGTTTTTTCTGTCTGATTTTTACGGCGTCCGATTTCCCGCGTTTTTCTGCATAGGAAGACGTTTTTTGGCTAATTTTGGAATCGGTGCTTCATAAAGATAAAATTGGCAGGTTTGGTGAAATTTTTTTAACTGTAAGGGAGTCAAAAACCAGTGAGATGGCGTTTATTCAGTCTGATTTTTCCGGCGTCCGATTCCCCGCGTTTTTCTGCATAGGAAACATTTTTTGGCTAATTTTGGAATTGGTGCTTCATAAAGATAAAATTGGCGGGTTTGGTAAAAACATTTTTAATTGTCAGCGAGTCAAAAACCGGTGAGATGGCGTTTTTTCTGTCTGATTTTTACGGCGTCCGATTTCCCGCGTTTTTCTGCATAGAAAGACGTTTTTTGGCTAATTTTGGAATCGGTGCTTCATAAAGATAATATTGGCGGGTTTGGTGAAATTTTTTTATCTGTAAGGGTGTCAAAAACCAGTGAGATGGCGTTTTTTCTGTTTGATTTTTGCGGCGTCCGATTTCCCGCGTTTTTCTGCATAGGAAGACGTTTTTTGGCTAATTTTGGAATCGGTGCTTCATAAAGATAAAATTAGCGGGTTTGGTGAAATTTTTTTACCTGTCAGGGAGTCAAAAACCGGTGAGATGGCTTTTATCCTGTCTGATTTTTGCGGCGTCCCATTTACCGCGTTTATCTGCATGGGAAAACGTTTTTTGACTAATTTTGGAATTGGTGCTTCATAAAGATAAAATTGGCGGGTTTGGTGAAATTTTTTTACCTGTCAGGGAGTCGAAAACCGGTGAGATGGCGTTTTTCTGTTTGATTTTGCGGCGTCCGATTTCCTGCGTTTTTCTGCATAGGAAAACGTTTTTTGGCTAATTTTGGAATTGGTGGTTCATAAAGATAAAATTGGCGGGTTTGGTGAAATTATTTTACTTGTCAGGGAGTCAAAAACCGGTGAGATGGTATTTATCCTGTCTGATTTTTGCGGCGTCCGATTCCCGCGTTTTCCTGCATAGGAAAACGTTTTTTGGCTAATTTTGGAATTGGTGCTTCATATAGATAAAATTGCCGGGTTTGGTAAAAAACTTTATTTACCAGTAAGGGAGTCCGAAACCGGTGAGATGGCATTTATCCTGTCTGATTTTGGCGGCGTCCGATTCCCCGCGTTTCTCTGCATAGGAAAACGTTTTTTGGCTAATTTTGGAATTGGTGCTTCATAAAGATAAAATTGGCGGCTTTGGTAAAAAAAATTTTTAATTGTCAGCGAGTCAAAAACCGGTCAGATGGCATTTATACTGTCTGATTTTTGCGGCGTCCGATTCCCCGCGTTGTTCTGCATAGGAAAACGTTTTTTGGCTAATTTTGGAATCGGTGCTTCATAATGATAAAATTGGCGGGTTTGGTGAAATTTTTTTAACTGTAAGGGAGTCAAAAACCAGTGAGATGGCGTTTTTTCTGTTTGATTTTTGCGGCGTCCGATTTCCCGCGTTTTTCTGCATAGGAAGACGTTTTTTGGCTAATTTTGGAATCGGTGCTTCATAAAGATAAAATTAGCGGGTTTGGTGAAATTTTTTTTACCTGTCAGAGTCAAAACCGGTGAGATGGCTTTTATCCTGTCTGATTTTTGCGGCGTCCCATTTACCGCGTTTATCTGCATGGGAAAACGTTTTTTGACTAATTTTGGAATTGGTGCTTCATAAAGATAAAATTGGCGGGTTTGGTGAAATTTTTTTACCTGTCAGGGAGTCGAAAACCGGTGAGATGGCGTTTTTTCTGTTTGATTTTTGCGGCGTCCGATTTCCTGCGTTTTTCTGCATAGGAAAACGTTTTTTGGCTAATTTTGGAATTGGTGGTTCATAAAGATAAAATTGGCGGGTTTGGTGAAATTATTTTACTTGTCAGGGAGTCAAAAACCGGTGAGATGGTATTTATCCTGTCTGATTTTTGCGGCGTCCGATTCCCCGCGTTTTCCTGCATAGGAAAACGTTTTTTGGCTAATTTTGGAATTGGTGCTTCATATAGATAAAATTGCCGGGTTTGGTAAAAAACTTTTTTTACCAGTAAGGGAGTCCGAAACCGGTGAGATGGCATTTATCCTGTCTGATTTTGGCGGCGTCCGATTCCCCGCGTTTCTCTGCATAGGAAAACGTTTTTTGGCTAATTTTGGAATTGGTGCTTCATAAAGATAAAATTGGCGGCTTTGGTAAAAAACATTTTTTAATTGTCAGCGAGTCAAAAACCGGTCAGATGGCATTTATACTGTCTGATTTTGCGGTGTCCGATTCCCGCGTTGTTCTGCATAGGAAAACGTTTTTTGGCTAATTTTGGAATCGGTGCTTCATAATGATAAAATTGGCGGGTTTGGTGAAATTTTTTTAACTGTATGGGAGTCAAAAACCAGTGAGATGGCGTTTTTTCTGTTTGATTTTTGCGGCGTCCGATTCCCGGCGTTTTTCTGCATAGGAAAACGTTTTTTGGCTAATTTTGGAATTGGTGCTTCATAAAGATAAAATTGGCGGGTTTGGTAAAAAACATTTTTTAATTGTCAGCGAGTCAAAAACCAGTCAGATGGCGTTTTTTCTGTCTGGTTTTTGCGGCGTCCGATTCCCCGCGTTTTTGTGCATAGGAAATCGTTTTTTGGCTAATTTTGGAATTGGTGCTTCATAAAGATAAAATTGGCGGGTTTAGTGAAATTTTTTTACATGGCAAAGAGTCAAAAACCGGTGAGATGGCATTTTTTCTGTTTGATTTTTGCGGCGTCCGATTCCCCGCGTTTTTCTGCATAGGAAAACGTTTTTTGGCTAATTTTGGAATTGGTGCTTCATAAAGATAAAATCGGCGGGTTTGGTAAAAAACATTTTTTAATTGTCAGCGAGTCAAAAACCGGTCAGATGGCGTTTTTTCTGTCTGGTTTTCAATTCGTGCTCAGCGCATTGACTAACCCTTAAAAGCAGACTTTGGAGCAGTTTCACCACGTAGTTATTGAGTTCTGACAACATGGCGAAAATGTGACACGCCTGACAGTAACTTTTTCTGGTGAAATTTTTTTGCAAACCAATTTCAGATTCGTGCTCAGCGCAAGAAATAACCCTTAAAAGCAGACTTTGGAGCAGTTTCACCACGTAGTTATTGAGTTCTGACAACATGCCGAAAATGTGACACGCCTGACAGTAACTTTTTCTGGTGAAATTTTTTTTTAAACCGATCTCAGATTCGTGCTCAGCGCAAGAAATAACCCTTAAAAGCAGACTTTGGAGCAGTTTCACCACGTAGTTATTGAGTTCTGACAACATGCCGAAAATGTGACACGCCTGACAGTAACTTTTTCTGGTGAAATTTTTTTTCAAACGGATCTCAGATTCGTGCTCAGCGCATCGAATAACCCTTAAAAGCAGACTTTGGAGCAGTTTCACCACGCAGTTATTGAGTTCTGACAACATGGCGAAAATGTGACACGTCTGACAGTAACTTTTTCTGGTGAAATTTTTTTTGCAAACCGAACTCAGATTCGTGCTCAGCGCATCAAATAACCCTTAAAAGCAGACTTTTGAGCAGTTGCACCAAGTAATTATTGAGATCTAAAAATGCCGGTGAATAGTCAAGTTTTCCATAACTTTTTTTGGTGAAATTTTTTCTGCAAACCGACTTGAAATTCGTGCTCAGCGCATCGAATAACTCTTAAAAGCAGACTTTGGAGCAGTTTCACCACGCGGTTATTGAGTTCTGACAACATGGCGGAAATGTGACACGTCTGACAGTAACTTTTACTGGGGAAACTTTTTTTGCAAACCAATTTCGGATTCGTGCTCAGCGCATCGAATAACTCTTAAAAGCAGACTTTGGAGCAGTTTCACCACGCGGTTATTGAGTTCTGACAACATGGCGGAAATGTGACACGTCTGACAGTAACTTTTTCTGGTGAAATTTTTTTTGCAAACCGACTTGAAATTCGTGCTCAGCGCATTGAATAACCCTTAAAAGCAGACTTTGGAGCAGTTTCACCACGTAGTTATTGAGTTCTGACAACATGGCGAAAATGTGACACGTCTGACAGTAACTTTTTCTGGTGAAACGTTTTTTGCAAACCAATTTCAGATTCGTGCTCAGCGCAAGAAATAACCCTTAAAAGCAGACTTTGGAGCAGTTTCACCACGTAGTTATTGAGTTCTGACAACATGCCGAAAATGTGACACGCCTGACAGTAACTTTTTCTGGTGAAATTTTTTTTCAAACGGATCTTAGATTCGTGCTCAGCGCATCGAATAACCCTTAAAAGCAGACTTTGGAGCAGTTTCACCACGCAGTTATTGAGTTCTGACAACATGGCGAAAATGTGACACGTCTGACAGTAACTTTTTCTGGTGAAATTTTTTGCAAACCGATCTCAGATTCGTGCTCAGCGCATCAAATAACCCTTAAAAGCAGACTTTTGAGCAGTTGCACCACGTTGTTATTGAGATCCAAAAATTCCGGTGAAAATGCAAGTTTTCCATAACTTTTTTCGTTGAAATTTTTTTTGCAAACCGACTTTAAATTCGTGCTCAGCGCATCGAATAACCCTTAAAAGCAGACTTTGGAGCAGTTTCACCACGTAGTTATTGAGTTCTGACAACATGGCGAAAATGTGACACGTCTGACAGTAACTTTTCTGGTTAAATTTTTTTGCAAACCAATTTCAGATTCGTGCTCAGCGCAAGAAATAACCCTTAAAAGCAGACTTTGGAGCAGTTTCACCACGTAGTTATTGAGTTCTGACAACATGGCGAAAATGTGACACGTCTGACAGTAACTTTTTCTGGTGAAATTTTTTTGCAAACCGATCGCAGACTCGTGCTCAGCGCATCGAATAACTCTTAAAAGCAGACTTTGGAGCCGTTTCACCACGTAGTTATTGAGTTCTGACAACATGGCGAAAATGTGACACGTCTGACAGTAACTTTTTCTGGTGAATTTTTTTTGCAAACCAATTTCGGATTCGTGCTCAGCGCATCGAATAACCCTTAAAAGCAGACTTTGGAGCAGTTTCACCACGTAGTTATTGAGTTCTGACAACATGGCGAAAATGTGACACGTCTGACAGTAACTTTTTCTGGTGAAATTTTTTTTGCAAACCAATTTCAGATTCGTGCTCAGCGCAAGAAATAACCCTTAAAAGCAGACTTTTGAGCAGTTTCACCACGTAGTTATTGAGTTCTGACAACATACCGAAAATGTGACACGTCTGACAGTAACTTTTTCTGGTGAAATTTTTTTTGCAAACCAATTTCAGATTCGTGCTCAGCGCATCGAATAACTATTAAAAGCAGACTTTGGAGCAGTTTCACCACGCAGTTATTGAGTTCTGACAACATGGCGAAAATGTGACACGTCTGACAGTAACTTTTTCTGGTGAAATTTTTTTGCAAACCGATCTCAGATTCGTGCTCAGCGCATCAAGTAACCCTTAAAAGCAGACTTTTGAGCAGTTACACCACGTAGTTATTGAGATCTAAAAATGCCGGTGAATAGTCAAGTTTTCCATAACTTTTTTCGGTGAAATTTTTTCTGCAAACCGACTTTAAATTCGTGCTCAGCGCATCGAATAACCCTTAAAAGCAGACTTTGGAGCAGTTTCACCACGTAGTTATTGAGTTCTGACAACATGGCGAAAATGTGACACGTCTGACAGTAACTTTTTCTGGTGAAATTTTTTTTGCAAACCGATCGCAGACTCGTGCTCAGCGCATCGAATAACTCTTAAAAGCAGACTTTGGAGCCGTTTCACCACGTAGTTATTGAGTTCTGACAACATGGCGAAAATGTGACACGTCTGACAGTAACTTTTTCTGGTGAATTTTTTTGCAAACCAATTTCGGATTCGTGCTCAGCGCATCGAGTAACCCTTAAAAGCAGACTTTGGAGCAGTTTCACCACGTAGTTATTGAGTTCTGACAACATGGCGAAAATGTGACACGTCTGACAGTAACTTTTTCTGGGGAAATTTTTTTTGCAAACCAATTTCAGATTCGTGCTCAGCGCAAGAAATAACCCTTAAAAGCAGACTTTGGAGCAGTTTCACCACGTAGTTATTGAGTTCTGACAACATGGCGAAAATGTGACACGTCTGACAGTAACTTTTTCTGGTGAAATTTTTTTTGCAAACCAATTTCAGATTCGTGCTCAGCGCATCGAATAACTATTAAAAGCAGACTTTTGAGCAGTTACACCACGTAGTTATTGAGATCTAAAAATGCCGGTGAATAGTCAAGTTTTCCATAACTTTTTTCGGTGAAATTTTTTCTGCAAACCGACTTGAAATTCGTGCTCAGCGCATCGAATAACCTTTAAAAGCAGACTTTGGAGCAGTTTCACCACGCGGTTATTGAGTTCTGACAACATGGCGAAAATGTGACACGCCTGACAGTAACTTTTTCTGGTGAATTTTTTTTGCAAACCAATTTCGGATTCGTGCTCAGCGCAAGAAATAACCCTTAAAAGCAGACTTTGGAGCAGTTTCACCACGTAGTTATTGAGTTCTGACAACATGCCGAAAATGTGACACGCCTGACAGTAACTTTTTCTGGTGAAATTTTTTTCAAACCGGATCTCAGATTCGTGCTCAGCGCATCGAATAACCCTTAAAAGCAGACTTTGGAGCAGTTTCACCACGCAGTTATTGAGTTCTGACAACATGGCGAAAATGTGACACGTCTGACAGTAACTTTTTCTGGTGAAATTTTTTTGCAAACCGATCTCAGATTCGTGCTCAGCGCATCAAATAACCCTTAAAAGCAGATTTTTGAGCAGTTGCACCACGTTGTTATTGAGATCCAAAAATTCCGGTGAAAATGCAAGTTTTGCATAACTTTTTTCGTTGAAATTTTTTTTGCAAACCGACTTTAAATTCGTGCTCAGCGCATCGAATAACCCTTAAAAGCAGACTTTGGAGCAGTTTCACCACGTAGTTATTGAGTTCTGACAACATGGCGAAAATGTGACACGTCTGACAGTAACTTTTTCTGGTTAAATTTTTTTTGCAAACCAATTTCAGATCCGTGCTCAGCGCAAGAAATAACCCTTAAAAGCAGACTTTGGAGCAGTTTCACCACGTAGTTATTGAGTTCTGACAACATGGCGAAAATGTGACACGTCTGACAGTAACTTTTTCTGGTGAAATTTTTTTTGCAAACCGATCGCAGACTCGTGCTCAGCGCATCGAATAACTCTTAAAAGCAGACTTTGGAGCCGTTTCACCACGTAGTTATTGAGTTCTGACAACATGGCGAAAATGTGACACGTCTGACAGTAACTTTTTCTGGTGAATTTTTTTTGCAAACCAATTTCGGATTCGTGCTCAGCGCATCGAATAACCCTTAAAAGCAGACTTTGGAGCAGTTTCACCACGTAGTTATTGAGTTCTGACAACATGGCGAAAATGTGACACGTCTGACAGTAACTTTTTCTGGTGAAATTTTTTTGCAAACCGATCTCAGATTCGTGCTCAGCGCATCAAATAACCCTTAAAAGCAGACTTTTTGAGCAGTTGCACCACGTTGTTATTGAGATCCAAAAATTCCGGTGAAAATGCAAGTTTTCCATAACTTTTTCGTTGAAATTTTTTTTGCAAACCGACTTTAAATTCGTGCTCAGCGCATCGAATAACCCTTAAAAGCAGACTTTGGAGCAGTTTCACCACGTAGTTATTGAGTTCTGACAACATGGCGAAAATGTGACACG
This sequence comes from Paramacrobiotus metropolitanus, assembly GCF_019649055.1. Classification (NCBI taxonomy): domain Eukaryota; kingdom Metazoa; phylum Tardigrada; class Eutardigrada; order Parachela; family Macrobiotidae; genus Paramacrobiotus; species Paramacrobiotus metropolitanus. The sequence goes on along the minus strand of NW_026570517.1, from coordinate 47,011 downwards.
TCTGACAGTAACTTTTTCTGGTTAAATTTTTTTTGCAAACCAATTTCAGATTCGTGCTCAGCGCAAGAAATAACCCTTAAAAGCAGACTTTGGAGCAGTTTCACCACGTAGTTATTGAGTTCTGACAACATGGCGAAAATGTGACACGTCTGACAGTAACTTTTCTGGTGAAATTTTTTTGCAAACCGATCGCAGATTCGTGCTCAGCGCATCGAATAACTCTTAAAAGCAGACTTTGGAGCCGTTTCACCACGTAGTTATTGAGTTCTGACAACATGGCGAAAATGTGACACGTCTGACAGTAACTTTTTCTGGTGAATTTTTTTTGCAAACCAATTTCGGATTCGTGCTCAGCGCATCGAATAACCCTTAAAAGCAGACTTTGGAGCAGTTTCACCACGTAGTTATTGAGTTCTGACAACATGGCGAAAATGTGACACGTCTGACAGTAACTTTTTCTGGTGAAATTTTTTTTGCAAACCGATTTCAGATTCGTGCTCAGCGCATCAAGTAACCCTTAAAAGCAGACTTTGGAGCAGTTTCACCACGTAGTTATTGAGTTCTGACAACATGGCGAAAATGTGACACGTCTGACAGTAACTTTTTCTGGGGAAATTTTTTTTGCAAACCAATTTCAGATTCGTGCTCAGCGCATCGAATAACCTTTAAAAGCAGACTTTGGAGCAGTTTCACCACGTAGTTATTGAGTTCTGACAACATGGCGAAAATGTGACACGTCTGACAGTAACTTTTTCTGGTGAAATTTTTTTTGCAAACCGGATCTCAGATTCGTGCTCAGCGCATCAGAATAACCCTTAAAAGCAGACTTTGGAGCAGTTTCACCACGTAGTTATTGAGTTCTGACAACATGGCGAAAATGTGACACGTCTGACAGTAACTTTTTCTGGTGAAATTTTTTTGCAAACCGATCTCAGATTCGTGCTCAGCGCATCAAATAACCCTTAAAAGCAGACTTTTGGAGCAGTTTCACCACGTAGTTATTGAGTTCACAACATGGCGAAAATGCAAGTTTTGCATAACTTTTTCTGGTGAAATTTTTTTTGCAAACCGACTTTAAATTCGTGCTCAGCGCATCGAATAACCCTTAAAAGCAGACTTTGGAGCAGTTTCACCACGTAGTTATTGAGTTCTGACAACATGGCGAAAATGTGACACGTCTGACAGTAACTTTTTCTGGTGAAATTTTTTTTGCAAACCAATTTCAGATTCGTGCTCAGCGCAAGAAATAACCCTTAAAAGCAGACTTTGGAGCAGTTTCACCACGTAGTTATTGAGTTCTGACAACATGGCGAAAATGTGACACGTCTGACAGTAACTTTTTCTGGTGAAATTTTTTTGCAAACCGATCGCAGATTCGTGCTCAGCGCATCGAATAACCCTTAAAAGCAGACTTTGGAGCAGTTTCACCACGTAGTTATTGAGTTCTGACAACATGGCGAAAATGTGACACGTCTGACAGTAACTTTTTCTGGTGAAATTTTTTTGCAAACCAATTTCAGATTCGTGCTCAGCGCATCGAATAACCCTTAAAAGCAGACTTTGGAGCAGTTTCACCACGTAGTTATTGAGTTCTGACAACATGGCGAAAATGTGACACGTCTGACAGTAACTTTTTCTGGTGAAATTTTTTTTGCAAACCGATCTCAGATTCGTGCTCAGCGCATCGAATAACCCTTAAAAGCAGACTTTGGAGCAGTTTCACCACGTAGTTATTGAGTTCAAAATTCCGGTGAAAATGCAAGTTTTCCATAACTTTTTCGTTGAAATTTTTTTGCAAACCGATCTTTCAGATTCGTGCTCAGCGCATCGAATAACCCTTAAAAGCAGACTTTGGAGCAGTTTCACCACGTAGTTATTGAGTTCTGACAACATGGCGAAAATGTGACACGTCTGACAGTAACTTTTTCTGGTGAAATTTTTTTGCAAACCAATTTCAGATTCGTGCTCAGCGCATCGAATAACCCTTAAAAGCAGACTTTGGAGCAGTTTCACCACGTAGTTATTGAGTTCTGACAACATGGCGAAAATGTGACACGTCTGACAGTAACTTTTTCTGGTGAAATTTTTTTGCAAACCGATCTCAGATTCGTGCTCAGCGCATCGAATAACCCTTAAAAGCAGACTTTGGAGCAGTTTCACCACGTAGTTATTGAGTTCTGACAACATGGCGAAAATGTGACACGTCTGACAGTAACTTTTTCTGGTGAAATTTTTTTGCAAACCAATTTCAGATTCGTGCTCAGCGCATCGAATAACCCTTAAAAGCAGACTTTGGAGCAGTTTCACCACGTAGTTATTGAGTTCTGACAACATGGCGAAAATGTGACACGTCTGACAGTAACTTTTTCGGTGAAATTTTTTCTGCAAACCAATTTCAGATTCGTGCTCAGCGCACGAATAACCCTTAAAAGCAGACTTTGGAGCAGTTTCACCACGTAGTTATTGAGTTCTGACAACATGGCGAAAATGTGACACGTCTGACAGTAACTTTTTCTGGTGAAATTTTTTTTGCAAACCAATTTCAGATTCGTGCTCAGCGCATCGAATAACCCTATTAAAAGCAGACTTTGGAGCAGTTTCACCACGTAGTTATTGAGTTCTGACAACATGGCGAAAATGTGACACGTCTGACAGTAACTTTTCTGGTGAAATTTTTTTGCAAACCGATCTCAGATTCGTGCTCAGCGCATCAAATAACCCTTAAAAGCAGACTTTTGGAGCAGTTTCACCACGTAGTTATTGAGATCTAAAATGCCGGTAATGCAAGTTTTCCATAACTTTTTCTGGTGAAATTTTTTTGCAAACCGACTTTAGATTCGTGCTCAGCGCATCGAATAACCCTTAAAAGCAGACTTTGGAGCAGTTTCACCACGTAGTTATTGAGTTCTGACAACATGGCGAAAATGTGACACGTCTGACAGTAACTTTTTCTGGTGAAATTTTTTTTGCAAACCGATCGCAGATTCGTGCTCAGCGCATCGAATAACCCTTAAAAGCAGACTTTGGAGCAGTTTCACCACGTAGTTATTGAGTTCTGACAACATGGCGAAAATGTGACACGTCTGACAGTAACTTTTTCTGGTGAACTTTTTTTGCAAACCAATTTCGGATTCGTGCTCAGCGCATCGAATAACCCTTAAAAGCAGACTTTGGAGCAGTTTCACCACGTAGTTATTGAGTTCTGACAACATGGCGAAAATGTGACACGTCTGACAGTAACTTTTCTGGTGAAATTTTTTTGCAAACCAATTTCAGATTCGTGCTCAGCGCAAGAAATAACCCTTAAAAGCAGACTTTGGAGCAGTTTCACCACGTAGTTATTGAGTTCTGACAACATGGCGAAAATGTGACACGTCTGACAGTAACTTTTTCTGGTGAAATTTTTTTTGCAAACCAATTTCAGATTCGTGCTCAGCGCATCGAATAACCCTTAAAAGCAGACTTTTGGAGCAGTTTCACCACGTAGTTATTGAGATCTAAAAATGCCGGTGAATAGTCAAGTTTCCATAACTTTTTTCGGTGAAATTTTTTTGCAAACCGACTTTGAGATTCGTGCTCAGCGCATCGAATAACCCTTAAAAGCAGACTTTGGAGCAGTTTCACCACGTAGTTATTGAGTTCTGACAACATGGCGAAAATGTGACACGTCTGACAGTAACTTTTTCTGGTGAAATTTTTTTTGCAAACCAATTTCGGATTCGTGCTCAGCGCAAGAAATAACCCTTAAAAGCAGACTTTGGAGCAGTTTCACCACGTAGTTATTGAGTTCTGACAACATGGCGAAAATGTGACACGTCTGACAGTAACTTTTCTGGTGAAATTTTTTTGCAAACCGATCTCAGATTCGTGCTCAGCGCATCGAATAACCCTTAAAAGCAGACTTTGGAGCAGTTTCACCACGTAGTTATTGAGTTCTGACAACATGGCGAAAATGTGTCACGTCTGACCGTAACTTTTTCTGGTGAAATTTTTTTGCAAACCGATCTCAGATTCGTGCTCAGCGCATCAAATAACCCTTAAAAGCAGACTTTTGGAGCAGTTTGCACCACGTAGTTATTGAGATCCAAAATTCCGGTGAAAATGCAAGTTTTGCATAACTTTTTCGTTGAAATTTTTTGCAAACCGACTTTAAATTCGTGCTCAGCGCATCGAATAACCCTTAAAAGCAGACTTTGGAGCAGTTTCACCACGTAGTTATTGAGTTCTGACAACATGGCGAAAATGTGACACGTCTGACAGTAACTTTTCTGGTGAAATTTTTTTGCAAACCAATTTCAGATTCGTGCTCAGCGCATCGAATAACCCTTAAAAGCAGACTTTGGAGCAGTTTCACCACGTAGTTATTGAGTTCTGACAACATGGCGAAAATGTGACACGTCTGACAGTAACTTTTCTGGTGAAATTTTTTTGCAAACCGATCTCAGATTCGTGCTCAGCGCATCGAATAACCCTTAAAAGCAGACTTTGGAGCAGTTTCACCACGTAGTTATTGAGTTCTGACAACATGGCGAAAATGTGACACGTCTGACAGTAACTTTTCTGGTGAAATTTTTTTGCAAACCAATTTCAGATTCGTGCTCAGCGCATCGAATAACCCTTAAAAGCAGACTTTGGAGCAGTTTCACCACGTAGTTATTGAGTTCTGACAACATGGCGAAAATGTGACACGTCTGACAGTAACTTTTTCTGGTGAAATTTTTTTTGCAAACCGATCTCAGATTCGTGCTCAGCGCATCGAAATAACCCTTAAAAGCAGACTTTGGAGCAGTTTCACCACGTAGTTATTGAGTTCTAAAATGCCGGTGAATGTCAAGTTTTCCATAACTTTTTCTGGTGAAATTTTTTTGCAAACCGACTTTCAGATTCGTGCTCAGCGCATCGAATAACCCTTAAAAGCAGACTTTGGAGCAGTTTCACCACGTAGTTATTGAGTTCTGACAACATGGCGAAAATGTGACACGTCTGACAGTAACTTTTTCTGGTGAAATTTTTTTGCAAACCGATCTCAGATTCGTGCTCAGCGCATCAAATAACCCTTAAAAGCAGATTTTTGAGCAGTTGCACCACGCAGTTATTGAGTTCTGACAACATGGCGAAAATGTGACACGTCTGACAGTAACTTTTCTGGTGAAATTTTTTTGCAAACCGATCTCAGATTCGTGCTCAGCGCATCGAATAACCCTTAAAAGCAGACTTTGGAGCAGTTTCACCACGTAGTTATTGAGTTCCAAAATTCGGTGAAAATGCAAGTTTGCATAACTTTTTCGTTGAAATTTTTTTGCAAACCAGATCTTTAGATTCGTGCTCAGCGCATCGAATAACCCTTAAAAGCAGACTTTGGAGCAGTTTCACCACGTAGTTATTGAGTTCTGACAACATGGCGAAAATGTGACACGTCTGACAGTAACTTTTCTGGGGAAATTTTTTTTGCAAACCAATTTCAGATTCGTGCTCAGCGCAAGAAATAACCCTTAAAAGCAGACTTTGGAGCAGTTTCACCACGTAGTTATTGAGTTCTGACAACATGGCGAAAATGTGACACGTCTGACAGTAACTTTTTCTGGTGAATTTTTTTGCAAACCAATTTCGGATTCGTGCTCAGCGCATCGAATAACCCTTAAAAGCAGACTTTGGAGCAGTTTCACCACGTAGTTATTGAGTTCTGACAACATGGCGAAAATGTGACACGTCTGACATTAACCTTTTCTGGTGAAATTTTTTTTGCAAACCGATTTCAGATTCGTGCTCAGCGCATCAAATAACCCTTAAAAGCAGACTTTGGAGCAGTTTCACCACGTAGTTATTGAGATCTAAAAATGCCGGTGAATAGTCAAGTTTTCCATAACTTTTTCTGGTGAAATTTTTTTGCAAACCGACTTTGAGATTCGTGCTCAGCGCATCGAAATAACCCTTAAAAGCAGACTTTGGAGCAGTTTCACCACGTAGTTATTGAGTTCTGACAACATGGCGAAAATGTGACACGTCTGACAGTAACTTTTCTGGTGAAATTTTTTTGCAAACCGATCTCAGATTCGTGCTCAGCGCATCGAATAACCCTTAAAAGCAGACTTTGGAGCAGTTTCACCACGTAGTTATTGAGTTCTGACAACATGGCGAAAATGTGACACGTCTGACAGTAACTTTTCTGGTGAAATTTTTTTGCAAACCGATCTCAGATTCGTGCTCAGCGCATCAAATAACCCTTAAAAGCAGACTTTGGAGCAGTTTCACCACGTAGTTATTGAGTTCAAAATTCCGGTGAAAATGCAAGTTTGCATAACTTTTTCGTTGAAATTTTTTTTGCAAACCGACTTTCAGATTCGTGCTCAGCGCATCGAATAACCCTTAAAAGCAGACTTTGGAGCAGTTTCACCACGTAGTTATTGAGTTCTGACAACATGGCGAAAATGTGACACGTCTGACAGTAACTTTTTCTGGTGAAATTTTTTTGCAAACCAATTTCAGATTCGTGCTCAGCGCAAGAAATAACCCTTAAAAGCAGACTTTGGAGCAGTTTCACCACGTAGTTATTGAGTTCTGACAACATGGCGAAAATGTGACACGTCTGACAGTAACTTTTTCTGGTGAAATTTTTTTTGCAAACCGATCTCAGATTCGTGCTCAGCGCATAGAAATAACCCTTAAAAGCAGACTTTGGAGCAGTTTCACCACGTAGTTATTGAGTTCTGACAACATGGCGAAAATGTGACACGTCTGACAGTAACTTTTTCTGGTGAAATTTTTTTGCAAACCAATTTCAGATTCGTGCTCAGCGCATCGAATAACCCTTAAAAGCAGACTTTGGAGCAGTTTCACCACGTAGTTATTGAGTTCTGACAACATGGCGAAAATGTGACACGTCTGACAGTAACTTTTCTGGTGAAATTTTTTTGCAAACCAATTTCAGATTCGTGCTCAGCGCATCGAATAACTATTAAAAGCAGACTTTGGAGCAGTTTCACCACGTAGTTATTGAGTTCTGACAACATGGCGAAAATGTGACACGTCTGACAGTAACTTTTCTGGTGAAATTTTTTTTGCAAACCGATTTCAGATTCGTGCTCAGCGCATCGAATAACCCTTAAAAGCAGACTTTGGAGCAGTTTCACCACGTAGTTATTGAGTTCTAAAAATGCCGGTGAATAGTCAAGTTTTCCATAACTTTTTCTGGTGAAATTTTTTTGCAAACCGACTTGAAATTCGTGCTCAGCGCATCGAATAACCCTTAAAAGCAGACTTTGGAGCAGTTTCACCACGTAGTTATTGAGTTCTGACAACATGGCGAAAATGTGACACGTCTGACAGTAACTTTTTCTGGTGAAATTTTTTTGCAAACCAATTTCGGATTCGTGCTCAGCGCATCGAATAACCCTTAAAAGCAGACTTTGGAGCAGTTTCACCACGTAGTTATTGAGTTCTGACAACATGGCGAAAATGTGACACGTCTGACAGTAACTTTTCTGGTGAAATTTTTTTGCAAACCAATTTCGGATTCGTGCTCAGCGCATCAAATAACCCTTAAAAGCAGACTTTGGAGCAGTTTCACCACGTAGTTATTGAGTTCAAAAATCGGTGAAAATGCAAGTTTTCCATAACTTTTTCGGTGAAATGTTTTTTGCAAACCGACTTTAAATTCGTGCTCAGCGCATCGAATAACCCTTAAAAGCAGACTTTGGAGCAGTTTCACCACGTAGTTATTGAGTTCTGACAACATGGCGAAAATGTGACACGTCTGACAGTAACTTTTTCTGGTGAAATTTTTTTGCAAACCAATTTCGGATTCGTGCTCAGCGCAAGAAATAACCCTTAAAAGCAGACTTTGGAGCAGTTTCACCACGTAGTTATTGAGTTCTGACAACATGGCGAAAATGTGACACGTCTGACAGTAACTTTTCTGGTGAAATTTTTTTGCAAACCAGATCTCAGATTCGTGCTCAGCGCATCGAATAACCCTTAAAAGCAGACTTTGGAGCAGTTTCACCACGCAGTTATTGAGTTCTGACAACATGGCGAAAATGTGACACGTCTGACAGTAACTTTTCTGGTGAAATTTTTTTGCAAACCGATCTCAGATTCGTGCTCAGCGCATCAAATAACCCTTAAAAGCAGACTTTTGAGCAGTTGCACCACGTTGTTATTGAGATCCAAAAATTCCGGTGAAAATGCAAGTTTTCCATAACTTTTTTCGGTGAAATTTTTTTGCAAACCGACTTTAAATTCGTGCTCAGCGCATCGAATAACCCTTAAAAGCAGACTTTGGAGCAGTTTCACCACGTAGTTATTGAGTTCTGACAACATGGCGAAAATGTGACACGTCTGACAGTAACTTTTCTGGTGAAATTTTTTTGCAAACCAATTTCGGATTCGTGCTCAGCGCATCGAAATAACCCTTAAAAGCAGACTTTGGAGCAGTTTCACCACGTAGTTATTGAGTTCTGACAACATGGCGAAAATGTGACACGTCTGACAGTAACTTTTTCTGGTGAAATTTTTTTGCAAACCAATTTCAGATTCGTGCTCAGCGCATCAAATAACCCTTAAAAGCAGACTTTGGAGCAGTTTCACCACGTAGTTATTGAGTTCTGACAACATGGCGAAAATGTGACACGTCTGACAGTAACTTTTCTGGTGAAATTTTTTTGCAAACCAATTTCGGATTCGTGCTCAGCGCATCGAATAACCCTTAAAAGCAGACTTTGGAGCAGTTTCACCACGTAGTTATTGAGTTCTGACAACATGGCGAAAATGTGACACGTCTGACAGTAACTTTTCTGGTGAAATTTTTTTTGCAAACCAATTTCAGATTCGTGCTCAGCGCATCGAATAACCCTTAAAAGCAGACTTTGGAGCAGTTTCACCACGTAGTTATTGAGTTCTGACAACATGGCGAAAATGTGACACGTCTGACAGTAACTTTTCTGGTGAAATTTTTTTGCAAACCAGATCTCAGATTCGTGCTCAGCGCATCGAATAACCCTTAAAAGCAGACTTTGGAGCAGTTTCACCACGTAGTTATTGAGTTCTGACAACATGGCGAAAATGTGACACGTCTGACAGTAACTTTTCTGGTGAAATTTTTTTGCAAACCGATCTTCAGATTCGTGCTCAGCGCATCAAATAACCCTTAAAAGCAGACTTTGGAGCAGTTTCACCACGTAGTTATTGAGTTCAAAATTCCGGTGAAAATGCAAGTTTTCCATAACTTTTTTCGTTGAAATTTTTTTTGCAAACCGACTTTCAGATTCGTGCTCAGCGCATCGAATAACCCTTAAAAGCAGACTTTGGAGCAGTTTCACCACGTAGTTATTGAGTTCTGACAACATGGCGAAAATGTGACACGTCTGACAGTAACTTTTCTGGTGAAATTTTTTTGCAAACCAATTTCAGATTCGTGCTCAGCGCATCGAATAACCCTTAAAAGCAGACTTTGGAGCAGTTTCACCACGTAGTTATTGAGTTCTGACAACATGGCGAAAATGTGACACGTCTGACAGTAACTTTTCTGGTGAAATTTTTTTGCAAACCGATCGCGAGATTCGTGCTCAGCGCATCGAATAACCCTTAAAAGCAGACTTTGGAGCAGTTTCACCACGTAGTTATTGAGTTCTGACAACATGGCGAAAATGTGACACGTCTGACAGTAACTTTTTCTGGTGAAATTTTTTTTGCAAACCAATTTCAGATTCGTGCTCAGCGCATCGAATAACCCTTAAAAGCAGACTTTGGAGCAGTTTCACCACGTAGTTATTGAGTTCTGACAACATGGCGAAAATGTGACACGTCTGACAGTAACTTTTTCTGGTGAATTTTTTTTGCAAACCAATTTCAGATTCGTGCTCAGCGCATCAGAATAACCCTATTAAAAGCAGACTTTTGGAGCAGTTTCACCACGCAGTTATTGAGTTCTGACAACATGGCGAAAATGTGACACGTCTGACAGTAACTTTTTCTGGTGAAATTTTTTTTGCAAACCGATCTCAGATTCGTGCTCAGCGCATCGAATAACCCTTAAAAGCAGACTTTGGAGCAGTTTCACCACGTAGTTATTGAGTTCTAAAATGCCTGTGAATACAAGTTTTCCATAACTTTTTCTGGTGAAATTTTTTTGCAAACCGATTTCGAAGATTCGTGCTCAGCGCATCGAATAACCCTTAAAAGCAGACTTTGGAGCAGTTTCACCACGTAGTTATTGAGTTCTGACAACATGGCGAAAATGTGACACGTCTGACAGTAACTTTTCTGGTGAAATTTTTTTTGCAAACCAATTTCAGATTCGTGCTCAGCGCATCGAATAACCCTTAAAAGCAGACTTTGGAGCAGTTTCACCACGTAGTTATTGAGTTCTGACAACATGGCGAAAATGTGACACGTCTGACAGTAACTTTTCTGGTGAAATTTTTTTGCAAACCGATTTCAGATTCGTGCTCAGCGCATCGAATAACCCTTAAAAGCAGACTTTGGAGCAGTTTCACCACGTAGTTATTGAGTTCTGACACCATGGCGAAAATGTGACACGTCTGACAGTAACTTTTTCTGGTGAAATTTTTTTGCAAACCAATTTCAGATTCGTGCTCAGCGCATCGAATAACCCTTAAAAGCAGACTTTGGAGCAGTTTCACCACGCAGTTATTGAGTTCTGACAACATGGCGAAAATGTGACACGTCTGACAGTAACTTTTCTGGTGAAATTTTTTTGCAAACCAATTTCAGATTCGTGCTCAGCGCATCAGAATAACCCTTAAAAGCAGACTTTGGAGCAGTTTCACCACGTAGTTATTGAGTTCTGACAACATGGCGAAAATGTGACACGTCTGACAGTAACTTTTCTGGTGAAATTTTTTTGCAAACCGAATTTCAGATTCGTGCTCAGCGCATCGAATAACCCTTAAAAGCAGACTTTGGAGCAGTTTCACCACGTAGTTATTGAGTTCTGACAACATGGCGAAAATGTGACACGTCTGACAGTAACTTTTTCTGGTGAAATTTTTTTTGCAAACCAATTTCAGATTCGTGCTCAGCGCATCAAATAACCCTTAAAAGCAGACTTTGGAGCAGTTTCACCACGTAGTTATTGAGTTCTGACAACATGGCGAAAATGTGACACGTCTGACAGTAACTTTTCTGGTGAAATTTTTTTGCAAACCGAATCTCAGATTCGTGCTCAGCGCATCGAATAACCCTTAAAAGCAGACTTTGGAGCAGTTTCACCACGTAGTTATTGAGTTCTGACAACATGGCGAAAATGTGACACGTCTGACAGTAACTTTTTCTGGTGAAATTTTTTTGCAAACCAATTTCAGATTCGTGCTCAGCGCATCGAATAACCCTTAAAAGCAGACTTTGGAGCAGTTTCACCACGTAGTTATTGAGTTCTGACAACATGGCGAAAATGTGACACGTCTGACAGTAACTTTTCTGGTGAAATTTTTTTGCAAACCAATTTCGGATTCGTGCTCAGCGCATCGAATAACCCTTAAAAGCAGACTTTGGAGCAGTTTCACCACGTAGTTATTGAGTTCTGACAACATGGCGAAAATGTGACACGTCTGACAGTAACTTTTCTGGTGAAATTTTTTTGCAAACCGATCTCAGATTCGTGCTCAGCGCATCGAATAACCCTTAAAAGCAGACTTTGGAGCAGTTTCACCACGTAGTTATTGAGTTCTGACAACATGGCGAAAATGTGACACGTCTGACAGTAACTTTTCTGGTGAAATTTTTTTGCAAACCGATCTCAGATTCGTGCTCAGCGCATCAAATAACCCTTAAAAGCAGACTTTTGGAGCAGTTTCACCACGTAGTTATTGAGATCAAAATTCCGGTGAAAATGCAAGTTTTCCATAACTTTTTTCTGGTGAAATTTTTTTGCAAACCGACTTTAAATTCGTGCTCAGCGCATCGAATAACCCTTAAAAGCAGACTTTGGAGCAGTTTCACCACGTAGTTATTGAGTTCTGACAACATGGCGAAAATGTGACACGTCTGACAGTAACTTTTCTGGTGAAATTTTTTTTGCAAACCAATTTCAGATTCGTGCTCAGCGCATCGAAATAACCCTTAAAAGCAGACTTTGGAGCAGTTTCACCACGTAGTTATTGAGTTCTGACAACATGGCGAAAATGTGACACGTCTGACAGTAACTTTTCTGGTGAAATTTTTTTTGCAAACCGATCGCAGATTCGTGCTCAGCGCATCGAATAACCCTTAAAAGCAGACTTTGGAGCAGTTTCACCACGTAGTTATTGAGTTCTGACAACATGGCGAAAATGTGACACGTCTGACAGTAACTTTTTCTGGTGAAATTTTTTTGCAAACCAATTTCGGATTCGTGCTCAGCGCATCGAATAACCCTTAAAAGCAGACTTTGGAGCAGTTTCACCACGTAGTTATTGAGTTCTGACAACATGGCGAAAATGTGACACGTCTGACAGTAACTTTTCTGGTGAAATTTTTTTGCAAACCAATTTCAGATTCGTGCTCAGCGCATCGAATAACCCTTAAAAGCAGACTTTGGAGCAGTTTCACCACGTAGTTATTGAGTTCTGACAACATGGCGAAAATGTGACACGTCTGACAGTAACTTTTCTGGTGAAATTTTTTTGCAAACCGATCTCAGATTCGTGCTCAGCGCATCAAATAACCCTTAAAAGCAGACTTTGGAGCAGTTTCACCACGTAGTTATTGAGATCTAAAATGCCGTGAATGTCAAGTTTTCCATAACTTTTTCGGTGAAATTTTTTTGCAAACCGATCTTTGAATTCGTGCTCAGCGCATCAGAATAACCCTTAAAGCAGACTTTTGGAGCAGTTTCACCACGTAGTTATTGAGTTCTGACAACATGGCGAAAATGTGACACGTCTGACAGTAACTTTTCTGGTGAAATTTTTTTGCAAACCAATTTCAGATTCGTGCTCAGCGCATCGAATAACCCTTAAAGCAGACTTTGGAGCAGTTTCACCACGTAGTTATTGAGTTCTGACAACATGGCGAAAATGTGACACGTCTGACAGTAACTTTTCTGGTGAAATTTTTTTTGCAAACCGATCTCAGATTCGTGCTCAGCGCATCAAATAACCCTTAAAAGCAGACTTTGGAGCAGTTTCACCACGTAGTTATTGAGTTCTGACAACATGGCGAAATGTCAAGTTTTCCATAACTTTTTTCGGTGAAATTTTTTGCAAACCGACTTTCAGAATTCGTGCTCAGCGCATCGAATAACCTTTAAAAGCAGACTTTGGAGCAGTTTCACCACGCGGTTATTGAGTTCTGACAACATGGCGAAAATGTGACACGTCTGACAGTAACTTTTCTGGTGAAATTTTTTTGCAAACCAATTTCAGATTCGTGCTCAGCGCATCGAATAACCCTTAAAAGCAGACTTTGGAGCAGTTTCACCACGTAGTTATTGAGTTCTGACAACATGGGGCGAAAATGTGACACGTCTGACAGTAACTTTTCTGGTGAAATTTTTTTTGCAAACCGATCTCAGATTCGTGCTCAGCGCATCAAATAACCCTTAAAAGCAGACTTTGGAGCAGTTTCACCACGTAGTTATTGAGTTCAAAATTCCGGTGAAAATGAGTTTCCATAACTTTTTTCGGTGAAATTTTTTTTGCAAACCGATTTCAGATTCGTGCTCAGCGCATCGAATAACCCTTAAAAGCAGACTTTGGAGCAGTTTCACCACGTAGTTATTGAGTTCTGACAACATGGCGAAAATGTGACACGTCTGACAGTAACTTTTTCTGGTGAAATTTTTTTGCAAACCAATTTCAGATTCGTGCTCAGCGCATCGAAATAACCCTTAAAAGCAGACTTTGGAGCAGTTTCACCACGTAGTTATTGAGTTCTGACAACATGGCGAAAATGTGACACGTCTGACAGTAACTTTTCTGGTGAAATTTTTTTTGCAAACCGATTTCAGATTCGTGCTCAGCGCATCAAATAACCCTTAAAAGCAGACTTTGGAGCAGTTTCACCACGTAGTTATTGAGTTCTGACAACATGGCGAAAATGTGACACGTCTGACAGTAACTTTTCTGGTGAAATTTTTTTGCAAACCAATTTCAGATTCGTGCTCAGCGCATCGAATAACCCTTAAAAGCAGACTTTGGAGCAGTTTCACCACGTAGTTATTGAGTTCTGACAACATGGCGAAAATGTGACACGTCTGACAGTAACTTTTCTGGTGAAATTTTTTTTGCAAACCAATTTCAGTTCGTGCTCAGCGCATCGAATAACCCTTAAAAGCAGACTTTGGAGCAGTTTCACCACGTAGTTATTGAGTTCTGACAACATGGCGAAAATGTGACACGTCTGACAGTAACTTTTCTGGTGAAATTTTTTTGCAAACCGATTTCAGATTCGTGCTCAGCGCATCGAATAACCCTTAAAAGCAGACTTTGGAGCAGTTTCACCACGTAGTTATTGAGTTCTGACAACATGGCGAAAATGTGACACGTCTGACAGTAACTTTTCTGGTGAAATTTTTTTGCAAACCGAATTTCAGATTCGTGCTCAGCGCATCGAATAACCCTTAAAAGCAGACTTTGGAGCAGTTTCACCACGTAGTTATTGAGTTCTGACAACATGGCGAAAATGTGACACGTCTGACAGTAACTTTTTCTGGTGAAATTTTTTTGCAAACCGATCTTCAGAATTCGTGCTCAGCGCATCGAATAACCCTTAAAAGCAGACTTTGGAGCAGTTTCACCACGTAGTTATTGAGTTCTGACAACATGGCGAAAATGTGACACGCCTGACGGTAACTTTTTCTGGTGAAATTTTTTTTGCAAACCAATTTCGGATTCGTGCTCAGCGCATCGAATAACCCTTAAAAGCAGACTTTGGAGCAGTTTCACCACGTAGTTATTGAGTTCTGACAACATGGCGAAAATGTGACACGTCTGACAGTAACTTTTCTGGTGAAATTTTTTTGCAAACCAATTTCAGATTCGTGCTCAGCGCATCGAATAACCCTTAAAAGCAGACTTTGGAGCAGTTTCACCACGTAGTTATTGAGTTCTGACAACATGGCGAAAATGTGACACGTCTGACAGTAACTTTTTTCTGGTGAAATTTTTTTGCAAACCGACTTTCAGATTCGTGCTCAGCGCATCGAATAACCCTTAAAAGCAGACTTTGGAGCAGTTTCACCACGTAGTTATTGAGTTCTGACAACATGGCGAAAATGTGACACGTCTGACAGTAACTTTTTTCTGGTGAAATTTTTTTGCAAACCGACGTTCAGATTCGTGCTCAGCGCATCGAAATAACCCTTAAAAGCAGACTTTGGAGCAGTTTCACCACGTAGTTATTGAGTTCTGACAACATGGCGAAAATGTGACGTCTGACAGTAACTTTTCTGGTGAAATTTTTTTGCAAACCGATCTTCAGATTCGTGCTCAGCGCATCGAAATAACCCTTAAAAGCAGACTTTGGAGCAGTTTGCACCACGTAGTTGTTGAGATCAAAATGCCGGTGAAAATGCAAGTTTCCGTAACTTTTTTCGGTGAAATTTTTTTGCAAACCGACTTCAATTCGTGCTCAGCGCATCGAATAACCCTTAAAAGCAGACTTTGGAGCAGTTTCACCACGTAGTTATTGAGTTCTGACAACATGGCGAAAATGTGACACGTCTGACAGTAACTTTTCTGGTGAAATTTTTTTGCAAACCAATTTCAGATTCGTGCTCAGCGCATCAGAAATAACCCTTAAAAGCAGACTTTGGAGCAGTTTCACCACGTAGTTATTGAGTTCTGACAACATGGCGAAAATGTGACACGTCTGACAGTAACTTTTTCTGGTGAAATTTTTTTGCAAACCGATTTCAGATTCGTGCTCAGCGCATCGAATAACCCTTAAAAGCAGACTTTGGAGCAGTTTCACCACGTAGTTATTGAGTTCTGACAACATGGCGAAAATGTGACACGTCTGACATTAACTTTTTTCTGGTGAAATTTTTTTGCAAACCGATTTCAGATTCGTGCTCAGCGCATCAGAAATAACCCTTAAAAGCAGACTTTGGAGCAGTTTCACCACGTAGTTATTGAGTTCTGACAACATGGCGAAAATGTGACACGTCTGACAGTAACTTTTCTGGTGAAATTTTTTTGCAAACCGACTTTCAGATTCGTGCTCAGCGCATCGAATAACCCTTAAAAGCAGACTTTGGAGCAGTTTCACCACGTAGTTATTGAGTTCTGACAACATGGCGAAAATGTGACACGTCTGACAGTAACTTTTCTGGTGAAATTTTTTTGCAAACCAATTTCAGATTCGTGCTCAGCGCATCAAGAAATAACCCTTAAAAGCAGACTTTGGAGCAGTTTCACCACGTAGTTATTGAGTTCTGACAACATGGCGAAAATGTGACACGTCTGACAGTAACTTTTCTGGTGAAATTTTTTTGCAAACCGACTTTCAGATTCGTGCTCAGCGCATCAGAAATAACCCTTAAAAGCAGACTTTGGAGCAGTTTCACCACGTAGTTATTGAGTTCTGACAACATGGCGAAAATGTGACGTCTGACAGTAACTTTTCTGGTGAAATTTTTTTTGCAAACCGATTTCAGATTCGTGCTCAGCGCATCGAATAACCCTTAAAAGCAGACTTTGGAGCAGTTTCACCACGTAGTTATTGAGTTCTGACAACATGGCGAAAATGTGACACGTCTGACAGTAACTTTTCTGGTGAAATTTTTTTGCAAACCAATTTCAGATTCGTGCTCAGCGCATCGAAATAACCCTTAAAAGCAGACTTTGGAGCAGTTTCACCACGTAGTTATTGAGTTCTGACAACATGGCGAAAATGTGACACGTCTGACAGTAACTTTTCTGGTGAAATTTTTTTTGCAAACCGATCTCAGATTCGTGCTCAGCGCATCGAATAACCCTTAAAAGCAGACTTTGGAGCAGTTTCACCACGTAGTTATTGAGTTCTGACAACATGGCGAAAATGTCAAGCTTTCAGTAACTTTTTCTGGTGAAATTTTTTTGCAAACCGATCTTCTCAGATTCGTGCTCAGCGCATCGAATAACCCTTAAAAGCAGACTTTGGAGCAGTTTCACCACGTAGTTATTGAGTTCTGACAACATGGCGAAAATGTGACACGTCTGACAGTAACTTTTCTGGTGAAATTTTTTTTGCAAACCAATTTCAGATTCGTGCTCAGCGCATCGAATAACCCTTAAAAGCAGACTTTGGAGCAGTTTCACCACGTAGTTATTGAGTTCTGACAACATGGCGAAAATGTGACACGTCTGACAGTAACTTTTCTGGTGAAATTTTTTTTGCAAACCGATTTCAGATTCGTGCTCAGCGCATCGAATAACCCTTAAAAGCAGACTTTGGAGCAGTTTCACCACGTAGTTATTGAGTTCTGACAACATGGCGAAAATGTGACACGTCTGACAGTAACTTTTCTGGTGAAATTTTTTTTGCAAACCGACTTTCAAATTCGTGCTCAGCGCATCGAATAACCCTTAAAAGCAGACTTTGGAGCAGTTTCACCACGTAGTTATTGAGTTCTGACAACATGGCGAAAATGTGACACGTCTGACAGTAACTTTTCTGGTGAAATTTTTTTGCAAACCGATTTCAGATTCGTGCTCAGCGCATCGAATAACCCTTAAAAGCAGACTTTGGAGCAGTTTCACCACGTAGTTATTGAGTTCTGACAACATGGCGAAAATGTGACACGTCTGACAGTAACTTTTCTGGTGAAATTTTTTTGCAAACCAATTTCAGATTCGTGCTCAGCGCATCGAATAACCCTTAAAAGCAGACTTTGGAGCAGTTTCACCACGTAGTTATTGAGTTCTGACAACATGGCGAAAATGTGACACGTCTGACAGTAACTTTTCTGGTGAAATTTTTTTGCAAACCGATTTCAGATTCGTGCTCAGCGCATCGAATAACCCTTAAAAGCAGACTTTGGAGCAGTTTCACCACGTAGTTATTGAGTTCTGACAACATGGCGAAAATGTGACACGTCTGACAGTAACTTTTCTGGTGAAATTTTTTTGCAAACCAGAATTTCAGATTCGTGCTCAGCGCATCAAATAACCCTTAAAAAGCAGACTTTGGAGCAGTTTCACCACGTAGTTATTGAGTTCTGACAATGCCGGTGAATGTGAAGTTTTCCAGTAACTTTTTCGGTGAAATTTTTTTGCAAACCGACTTTCAAAGTTCGTGCTCAGCGCATCGAATAACCCTTAAAAGCAGACTTTGGAGCAGTTTCACCACGTAGTTATTGAGTTCTGACAACATGGCGAAAATGTGACACGTCTGACAGTAACTTTTCTGGTGAAATTTTTTTGCAAACCAATTTCAGATTCGTGCTCAGCGCATCGAATAACCCTTAAAAGCAGACTTTGGAGCAGTTTCACCACGTAGTTATTGAGTTCTGACAACATGGCGAAAATGTGACACGTCTGACAGTAACTTTTCTGGTGAAATTTTTTTTGCAAACCGATTTCAGATTCGTGCTCAGCGCATCAAATAACCCTTAAAAAGCAGACTTTGGAGCAGTTTCACCACGTAGTTATTGAGTTCTGACAACATGGCGAAAATGTGACACGTCTGACAGTAACTTTTCTGGTGAAATTTTTTTGCAAACCAATTTCAGATTCGTGCTCAGCGCATCGAATAACCCTTAAAAGCAGACTTTGGAGCAGTTTCACCACGTAGTTATTGAGTTCTGACAACATGGCGAAAATGTGACACGTCTGACAGTAACTTTTCTGGTGAAATTTTTTTTGCAAACCAATTTCAGATTCGTGCTCAGCGCATCGAATAACCCTTAAAAGCAGACTTTGGAGCAGTTTCACCACGTAGTTATTGAGTTCTGACAACATGGCGAAAATGTGACACGTCTGACAGTAACTTTTCTGGTGAAATTTTTTTGCAAACCAATTTCAGATTCGTGCTCAGCGCATCAAGATAACCCTTAAAGCAGACTTTTGGAGCAGTTTCACCACGTAGTTATTGAGATCTAAAATGCCGGTGAATGTCAAGTTTTCCATAACTTTTTCGGTGAAATTTTTTTGCAAACCGACTTGAAATTCGTGCTCAGCGCATCAAAATAACCCTTAAAGCAGACTTTGGAGCAGTTTCACCACGTAGTTATTGAGTTCTGACAACATGGCGAAAATGTGACACGTCTGACAGTAACTTTTCTGGTGAAATTTTTTTGCAAACCAATTTCAGATTCGTGCTCAGCGCATCGAATAACCCTTAAAGCAGACTTTGGAGCAGTTTCACCACGCAGTTATTGAGTTCTGACAACATGGCGAAAATGTGACACGTCTGACAGTAACTTTTCTGGTGAAATTTTTTTGCAAAACCGATCTCAGATTCGTGCTCAGCGCATCAAATAACCCTTAAAGCAGACTTTGGAGCAGTTTCACCACGTAGTTATTGAGTTCTGACAACATGGCGAAAATGTGACACGTCTGACAGTAACTTTTCTGGTGAAATTTTTTTGCAAACCGAATCTCAGATTCGTGCTCAGCGCATCGAATAACCCTTAAAAGCAGACTTTGGAGCAGTTTCACCACGTAGTTATTGAGTTCTGACAACATGGCGAAAATGTGACACGTCTGACAGTAACTTTTTCTGGTGAAATTTTTTTGCAAACCGACTTTCAGATTCGTGCTCAGCGCATCGAATAACCCTTAAAAGCAGACTTTGGAGCAGTTTCACCACGTAGTTATTGAGTTCTGACAACATGGCGAAAATGTGACACGTCTGACAGTAACTTTTCTGGTGAAATTTTTTTGCAAACCAATTTCAGATTCGTGCTCAGCGCATCGAATAACCCTTAAAAGCAGACTTTGGAGCAGTTTCACCACGTAGTTATTGAGTTCTGACAACATGGCGAAAATGTGACACGTCTGACAGTAACTTTTCTGGTGAAATTTTTTTGCAAACCAATTTCAGATTCGTGCTCAGCGCATCGAATAACCCTTAAAAGCAGACTTTGGAGCAGTTTCACCACGTAGTTATTGAGTTCTGACAACATGGCGAAAATGTGACACGTCTGACAGTAACTTTTCTGGTGAAATTTTTTTGCAAACCAATTTCAGATTCGTGCTCAGCGCATCAAATAACCCTTAAAAGCAGACTTTGGAGCAGTTTCACCACGTAGTTATTGAGTTCTGACAACATGGCGAAAATGTGACACGTCTGACAGTAACTTTTCTGGTGAAATTTTTTTGCAAACCAATTTCAGATTCGTGCTCAGCGCATCGAATAACCCTTAAAGCAGACTTTGGAGCAGTTTCACCACGTAGTTATTGAGTTCTGACAACATGGCGAAAATGTGACACGTCTGACAGTAACTTTTCTGGTGAAATTTTTTTGCAAACCGATCTCAGATTCGTGCTCAGCGCATCAAATAACCCTTAAAAGCAGACTTTGGAGCAGTTTCACCACGTAGGTATTGAGATCTAAAATGCCGGTGAATAGTCAAGCTTTCCATAACTTTTTTCGGTGAAATTTTTTTGCAAACCGACTTGAAATTCGTGCTCAGCGCATCGAATAACCCTTAAAAGCAGACTTTGGAGCAGTTTTACCACGTAGTTATTGAGTTCTGACAACATGGCGAAAATGTGACACGTCTGACAGTAACTTTTTCTGGTGAAATTTTTTTTGCAAACCAATTTCAGATTCGTGCTCAGCGCATAGAATAACCATTAAAAGCAGACTTTGGAGCAGTTTCACCACGCAGTTATTGAGTTCTGACAACATGGCGAAAATGTGACACGTCTGACAGTAACTTTTCTGGTGAAATTTTTTTTGCAAACCAATTTCAGATTCGTGCTCAGCGCATCGAATAACCCTTAAAAGCAGACTTTGGAGCAGTTTCACCACGTAGTTATTGAGTTCTGACAACATGGCGAAAATGTGACACGTCTGACAGTAACTTTTTTCTGGTGAAATTTTTTTTGCAAACCAATTTCAGATTCGTGCTCAGCGCATCGAATAACCCTTAAAAGCAGACTTTGGAGCAGTTTCACCACGCAGTTATTGAGTTCTGACAACATGGCGAAAATGTGACACGTCTGACAGTAACTTTTTCTGGTGAAATTTTTTTGCAAACCAATTTCAGATTCGTGCTCAGCGCATCGAAATAACCCTTAAAAGCAGACTTTGGAGCAGTTTCACCACGTAGTTATTGAGTTCTGACAACATGGCGAAAATGTGACACGTCTGACAGTAACTTTTCTGGTGAAATTTTTTTTGCAAACCAATTTCAGATTCGTGCTCAGCGCATCGAATAACCCTTAAAAGCAGACTTTGGAGCAGTTTCACCACGCAGTTATTGAGTTCTGACAACATGGCGAAAATGTGACACGTCTGACAGTAACTTTTCTGGTGAAATTTTTTTGCAAACCGATCTCAGATTCGTGCTCAGCGCATCGAATAACCCTTAAAAGCAGACTTTGGAGCAGTTTCACCACGTAGTTATTGAGTTCTGACAACATGGCGAAAATGTGACACGTCTGACAGTAACTTTTTTCTGGTGAAATTTTTTTTTGCAAACCAATTTCAGATTCGTGCTCAGCGCATCGAATAACCCTTAAAAGCAGACTTTGGAGCAGTTTCACCACGTAGTTATTGAGTTCTGACAACATGGCGAAAATGTGACACGTCTGACAGTAACTTTTTCTGGTGAAATTTTTTTGCAAACCAATTTCAGATTCGTGCTCAGCGCATCGAATAACCCTTAAAAGCAGACTTTGGAGCAGTTTCACCACGTAGTTATTGGAGTTCTGACAACATGGCGAAAATGTGACACGTCTGACAGTAACTTTTCTGGTGAAATTTTTTTGCAAACCAATTTTCAGATTCGTGCTCAGCGCATCGAAATAACCCTTAAAAGCAGACTTTGGAGCAGTTTCACCACGTAGTTATTGAGTTCTGACAACATGGCGAAAATGTGACACGTCTGACAGTAACTTTTTCTGGTGAAATTTTTTTGCAAACCAATTTCAGATTCGTGCTCAGCGCATCGAATAACCCTTAAAAGCAGACTTTGGAGCAGTTTCACCACGTAGTTATTGAGTTCTGACAACATGGCGAAAATGTGACACGTCTGACAGTAACTTTTCTGGTGAAATTTTTTTTGCAAACCGATCTCAGATTCGTGCTCAGCGCATCGAATAACCCTTAAAAGCAGACTTTGGAGCAGTTTCACCACGTAGTTATTGAGTTCTGACAACATGGCGAAAATGTGACACGTCTGACAGTAACTTTTTTCTGGTGAAATTTTTTTGCAAACCGATCTCAGATTCGTGCTCAGCGCATCGAATAACCCCTTAAAAGCAGACTTTGGAGCAGTTTCACCACGTAGTTATTGAGTTCTAAAATGCCGGTGAAAAGTCAAGTTTTCCATAACTTTTTCGGTGAAATTTTTTTTGCAAACCGACTTCAGATTCGTGCTCAGCGCATCGAATAACCCTTAAAAGCAGACTTTGGAGCAGTTTCACCACGTAGTTATTGAGTTCTGACAACATGGCGAAAATGTGACACGTCTGACAGTAACTTTTTCTGGTGAAATTTTTTTGCAAACCAATTTCAGATTCGTGCTCAGCGCATCGAATAACCCTTAAAAGCAGACTTTGGAGCAGTTTCACCACGTAGTTATTGAGTTCTGACAACATGGCGAAAATGTGACGTCTGA
This sequence comes from Paramacrobiotus metropolitanus, assembly GCF_019649055.1. Lineage (NCBI taxonomy): Eukaryota > Metazoa > Tardigrada > Eutardigrada > Parachela > Macrobiotidae > Paramacrobiotus > Paramacrobiotus metropolitanus. Next base: position 24,303 of record NW_026570517.1, on the reverse strand, counting down.
CAGTAACTTTTCTGGTGAAATTTTTTTGCAAACCAATTTCAGATTCGTGCTCAGCGCATCGAATAACCCTTAAAAGCAGACTTTGGAGCAGTTTCACCACGTAGTTATTGAGTTCTGACAACATGGCGAAAATGTGACACGTCTGACAGTAACTTTTTTCTGGTGAAATTTTTTTGCAAACCAATTTCAGATTCGTGCTCAGCGCATCGAATAACCCTTAAAAGCAGACTTTGGAGCAGTTTCACCACGTAGTTATTGAGTTCTGACAACATGGCGAAAATGTGACACGTCTGACAGTAACTTTTCTGGTGAAATTTTTTTGCAAACCGAATTTCAGATTCGTGCTCAGCGCATCGAATAACCCTTAAAAGCAGACTTTGGAGCAGTTTCACCACGTAGTTATTGAGTTCTGACAACATGGCGAAAATGTGACACGTCTGACAGTAACTTTTTCTGGTGAAATTTTTTTGCAAACCAATTTCAGATTCGTGCTCAGCGCATCGAAATAACCCTTAAAAGCAGACTTTGGAGCAGTTTCACCACGTAGTTATTGAGTTCTGACAACATGGCGAAAATGTGACACGTCTGACAGTAACTTTTCTGGTGAAATTTTTTTGCAAACCAATTTCAGATTCGTGCTCAGCGCATCGAATAACCCTTAAAAGCAGACTTTGGAGCAGTTTCACCACGTAGTTATTGAGTTCTGACAACATGGCGAAAATGTGACACGTCTGACAGTAACTTTTCTGGTGAAATTTTTTTTGCAAAACCAATTTCAGATTCGTGCTCAGCGCATCGAAATAACCCTTAAAAGCAGACTTTGGAGCAGTTTCACCACGTAGTTATTGAGTTCTGACAACATGGCGAAAATGTGACACGTCTGACAGTAACTTTTTTCTGGTGAAATTTTTTTGCAAACCGATTTCAGATTCGTGCTCAGCGCATCGAATAACCCTTAAAAGCAGACTTTGGAGCAGTTTCACCACGTAGTTATTGAGTTCTGACAACATGGCGAAAATGTGACACGTCTGACAGTAACTTTTTTCGGGTGAAATTTTTTTTGCAAACCAATTTCAGATTCGTGCTCAGCGCATCGAATAACCCTTAAAAGCAGACTTTGGAGCAGTTTCACCACGTAGTTATTGAGTTCTGACAACATGGCGAAAATGTGACACGTCTGACAGTAACTTTTCTGGTGAAATTTTTTTGCAAACCGATCTCAGATTCGTGCTCAGCGCATCAAATAACCCTTAAAAGCAGACTTTGGAGCAGTTTCACCACGTAGTTATTGAGATCTAAAATGCCGGTGAAAGTCAAGTTTTCCATAACTTTTTCGGTGAAATTTTTTTGCAAACCGACTTCTGAGATTCGTGCTCAGCGCATCGAATAACCCTTAAAAGCAGACTTTGGAGCAGTTTCACCACGTAGTTATTGAGTTCTGACAACATGGCGAAAATGTGACACGTCTGACAGTAACTTTTCTGGTGAAATTTTTTTGCAAACCAATTTCAGATTCGTGCTCAGCGCATCGAATAACCCTTAAAGCAGACTTTGGAGCAGTTTCACCACGTAGTTATTGAGTTCTGACAACATGGCGAAAATGTGACACGTCTGACAGTAACTTTTTCTGGTGAATTTTTTTGCAAACCAATTTCGGATTCGTGCTCAGCGCATCGAATAACCCTTAAAAGCAGACTTTGGAGCAGTTTCACCACGTAGTTATTGAGTTCTGACAACATGGCGAAAATGTGACACGTCTGACAGTAACTTTTCTGGTGAAATTTTTTTGCAAACCAATTTCAGATTCGTGCTCAGCGCATCGAATAACCCTTAAAAGCAGACTTTGGAGCAGTTTCACCACGTAGTTATTGAGTTCTGACAACATGGCGAAAATGTGACACGTCTGACAGTAACTTTTCTGGTGAAATTTTTTTTGCAAACCAATTTCAGATTCGTGCTCAGCGCAAATAACCCTTAAAAGCAGACTTTGGAGCAGTTTCACCACGCAGTTATTGAGTTCTGACAACATGGCGAAAATATGACACGCCTGACAGTAACTTTTCTGGTGAAATTTTTTTGCAAACCGATCTCAGATTCGTGCTCAGCGCATCGAATAACCCTTAAAAGCAGACTTTGGAGCAGTTTCACCACGTAGTTATTGAGTTCTGACAACATGGCGAAAATGTGACACGTCTGACAGTAACTTTTTCTGGTGAAATTTTTTTGCAAACCGATCTCAGATTCGTGCTCAGCGCATCGAAATAACCCCTTAAAAAGCAGACTTTGGAGCCGTTTCACCACGTAGTTATTGAGTTCTGACAACATGGCGAAAATGTGACACGTCTGACAGTAACTTTTTCTGGTGAAATTTTTTTGCAAACCAGACTCTCAGATTCGTGCTCAGCGCATCGAATAACCTCTTCAAAAGCAGACTTTGGAGCCGTTTCACCACGTAGTTATTGAGTTCTGACAACATGGCGAAAATGTGACACGTCTGACAGTAACTTTTCTGGTGAAATTTTTTGCAAACCGATTTCAGATTCGTGCTCAGCGCATCAAATAACCCTTAAAGCAGACTTTGGAGCAGTTTCACCACGTAGTTATTGAGTTCTGACAACATGGCGAAAATGTGACACGTCTGACAGTAACTTTTTCGGTGAAATTTTTTTGCAAACCGATCAGATTCGTGCTCAGCGCATCGAATAACCCTTAAAAAGCAGACTTTGAGCAGTTTCACCACGTAGTTATTGAGTTCTGAAAATGCCGGTGAATGTCAAGTTTTCCATAACTTTTTTCGGTGAAATTTTTTTGCAAACCGACTTCAGATTCGTGCTCAGCGCATCGAAATAACCCTTAAAAGCAGACTTTGGAGCAGTTTCACCACGTAGTTATTGAGTTCTGACAACATGGCGAAAATGTGACACGTCTGACAGTAACTTTTTCTGGTGAAATTTTTTTCTGCAAACCAATTTCAGATTCGTGCTCAGCGCATCGAATAACCCTTAAAAGCAGACTTTGGAGCAGTTTCACCACGCAGTTATTGAGTTCTGACAACATGGCGAAAATGTGACACGTCTGACAGTAACTTTTCTGGTGAAATTTTTTTTGCAAACCAATTTCAGATTCGTGCTCAGCGCATCGAAATAACCCTTAAAAGCAGACTTTGAGCAGTTTCACCACGTAGTTATTGAGTTCTGACAACATGGCGAAAATGTGACACGTCTGACAGTAACTTTTCTGGTGAAATTTTTTTGCAAACCAATTTCAGATTCGTGCTCAGCGCATCGAATAACCCTTAAAAGCAGACTTTGGAGCAGTTTCACCACGTAGTTATTGAGTTCTGACAACATGGCGAAAATGTGACACGTCTGACAGTAACTTTTCTGGTGAAATTTTTTTGCAAACCAATTTCGGATTCGTGCTCAGCGCATCGAATAACCCTTAAAAGCAGACTTTGGAGCAGTTTCACCACGTAGTTATTGAGTTCTGACAACATGGCGAAAATGTGACACGTCTGACAGTAACTTTTCTGGTGAAATTTTTTTTGCAAACCAATTTCAGATTCGTGCTCAGCGCATCAAATAACCCTTAAAAGCAGACTTTGGAGCAGTTTCACCACGTAGTTATTGAGTTCTAAAATGCCGGTGAATAGTCAAGTTTTCCATAACTTTTTCTGGTGAAATTTTTTTGCAAACCGATTTGAGATTCGTGCTCAGCGCATCGAATAACCCTTAAAAGCAGACTTTGGAGCAGTTTCACCACGTAGTTATTGAGTTCTGACAACATGGCGAAAATGTGACACGTCTGACAGTAACTTTTTTCTGGTGAAATTTTTTTTGCAAACCAATTTCAGATTCGTGCTCAGCGCATCGAATAACCCTTAAAAGCAGACTTTGGAGCAGTTTCACCACGTAGTTATTGAGTTCTGACAACATGGCGAAAATGTGACACGTCTGACAGTAACTTTTTTCTGGTGAAATTTTTTTGCAAACCGATTTCAGATTCGTGCTCAGCGCATCAAATAACCCTTAAAAGCAGACTTTGGAGCAGTTTCACCACGTAGTTATTGAGTTCTAAAATGCCGGTGAATAGTCAAGTTTTCCATAACTTTTTTCGGTGAAATTTTTTTGCAAACCGACCTGAATTCGTGCTCAGCGCATCGAATAACCCTTAAAAGCAGACTTTGGAGCAGTTTCACCACGTAGTTATTGAGTTCTGAAAATGCCGGTGAAAATGTCACACGTCTTCCAGTAACTTTTTCGGTGAAATTTTTTTTGCAAACCGACTTCAGATTCGTACTCAGCGCATCAAATAACCCTTAAAAGCAGACTTTTGAGCAGTTTCACCACGTAGTTATTGAGTTCTGACAACATGGCGAAAATGTGACACGTCTGACAGTAACTTTATCTGGGGAAATTTTTTTTGCAAACCGATCTCAGATTCGTGCTCAGCGCATCGAAAATAACCCTTAAAAGCAGACTTTGAGCAGTTTCACCACGTAGTTTTTGAGATCTAATATGCCGGTGAATAGTCAAGTTTTCCATAACTTTTTCGGTGAAATTTTTTTCGCAAACCGATTTCAGATTCGTGCTCAGCGCATCGAATAACCCTTAAAAGCAGACTTTGGAGCAGTTTCACCACGTAGTTATTGAGTTCTGACAACATGGCGAAAATGTGACACGTCTGACAGTAACTTTTTTCGGTGAAATTTTTTTGCAAACCGATCTCAGATTCGTGCTCAGCGCATCGAATAACCAGACTTTGGAGCCAGTTTCACCACGTAGTTATTGAGTTCTGACAACATGGCGAAAATGTGACACGTCTGACAGTAACTTTTTTCTGGTGAAATTTTTTCTGCAAACCGATTCTCAGATTCGTGCTCAGCGCATCGAATAACTATTAAAAGCAGACTTTGGAGCAGTTTCACCACGCAGTTATTGAGTTCTGACAACATGGCGAAAATGTGACACGTCTGACAGTAACTTTTTCGGTGAAATTTTTTTTGCAAACCGATCTCAGATTCGTGCTCAGCGCATCAAATAACCCTTAAAAGCAGACTTTGGAGCAGTTTCACCACGTAGTTATTGAGTTCAAAATTCCGTGAAAATGCAAGTTTTCCATAACTTTTTCTGGTGAAATTTTTTTTGCAAACCGATCTTTCAAATTCGTGCTCAGCGCATCGAATAACCCTTAAAAGCAGACTTTGGAGCAGTTTCACCACGTAGTTATTGAGTTCTGACAACATGGCGAAAATGTGACACGTCTGACAGTAACTTTTCTGGTGAAATTTTTTTTGCAAACCAATTTCAGATTCGTGCTCAGCGCATCAAATAACCCTTAAAAGCAGACTTTGGAGCAGTTTCACCACGTAGTTATTGAGTTCTGACAACATGGCGAAAATGTGACACGTCTGACAGTAACTTTTTCTGGTGAAATTTTTTTTGCAAACCAATTTCAGATTCGTGCTCAGCGCATCGAAAATAACCACTTAAAAGCAGACTTTGGAGCAGTTTCACCACGTAGTTATTGAGTTCTGACAACATGGCGAAAATGTGACACGTCTGACAGTAACTTTTTCTGGTGAAATTTTTTTTGCAAACCAATTTCAGATTCGTGCTCAGCGCATCGAATAACCCTTAAAAGCAGACTTTGGAGCAGTTTCACCACGTAGTTATTGAGTTCTGACAACATGGCGAAAATGTGACACGTCTGACAGTAACTTTTCTGGTGAAATTTTTTTGCAAACCAATTTCAGATTCGTGCTCAGCGCATCAAATAACCCTTAAAAGCAGACTTTGGAGCAGTTTCACCACGCAGTTATTGAGTTCTGACAACATGGCGAAAATGTGACACGTCTGACAGTAACTTTTTCTGGTGAAATTTTTTTGCAAACCAATTTCAGATTCGTGCTCAGCGCATCGAATAACTATTAAAAGCAGACTTTGGAGCAGTTTCACCACGTAGTTATTGAGTTCTGACAACATGGCGAAAATGTGACACGTCTGACAGTAACTTTTCTGGTGAAATTTTTTTTGCAAACCAATTTCAGATTCGTGCTCAGCGCATCAAAATAACCCTTAAAAGCAGACTTTGGAGCAGTTTCACCACGCAGTTATTGAGTTCTGACAACATGGCGAAAATGTGACACGTCTGACAGTAACTTTTTCTGGTGAAATTTTTTTGCAAACCAGATCTCAGATTCGTGCTCAGCGCATCGAAATAACCCCTTAAAAGCAGACCTTGGAGCAGTTTTACCACGTAGTTATTGAGTTCTGACAACATGGCGAAAATGTGACACGTCTGACAGTAACTTTTTCTGGTGAAATTTTTTTTGCAAACCAATTTCAGATTCGTGCTCACCGCATAGAATAACCATTAAAAGCAGACTTTGGAGCAGTTTTACCACGCAGTTATTGAGTTCTAACAACATGCCGAAAATGTGACACGTCTGACAGTAACTTTTTCTGGTGAAATTTTTTTTGCAAACCGATTTCAGATTCGTGCTCAGCGCATCGAATAACCCTTAAAAGCAGACTTTGGAGCAGTTTCACCACGTAGTTATTGAGTTCTGACAACATGGCGAAAATGTGACACGTCTGACAGTAACTTTTTCTGGTGAAATTTTTTTCGCAAACCAATTTTAGATTCGTGCTCAGCGCATCGAATAACTCTTAAAAGCAGACTTTGGAGCAGTTTCACCCACGCAGTTATTGAGTTCTGACAACATGGCGAAAATGTGACACGTCTGACAGTAACTTTTCTGGTGAAATTTTTTTGCAAACCAATTTCAGATTCGTGCTCAGCGCATCGAATAACCCTTAAAAGCAGACTTTGGAGCAGTTTCACCACGTAGTTATTGAGTTCTGACAACATGGCGAAAATGTGACACGTCTGACAGTAACTTTTCTGGTGAAATTTTTTTGCAAACCAATTTCAGATTCGTGCTCAGCGCATCGAATAACTATTAAAAGCAGACTTTTGGGGCAGTTTCACCACGCAGTTATTGAGTTCTGACAACATGGCGAAAATGTGACACGTCTGACAGTAACTTTTCTGGTGAAATTTTTTTGCAAACCAATTTCAGATTCGTGCTCAGCGCATCGAAATAACCCTTAAAAGCAGACTTTGGAGCAGTTTCACCACGCAGTTATTGAGTTCTGACAACATGCCGGTGAATGTCAACGTTTGACATAACTTTTTCTGGTGAAATTTTTTTGCAAACCGACTTTCAGATTCGTGCTCAGCGCATCGAAATAACCCTTAAAAAGCAGACTTTGGAGCAGTTTCACCACGTAGTTATTGAGTTCTGACAACATGGCGAAAATGTGACACGTCTGACAGTAACTTTTTCTGGTGAAATTTTTTTGCAAACCAATTTCAGATTCGTGCTCAGCGCATCGAATAACCCTTAAAAGCAGACTTTGGAGCAGTTTCACCACGTAGTTATTGAGTTCTGACAACATGGCGAAAATGTGACACGTCTGACAGTAACTTTTTCTGGTGAAATTTTTTTGCAAACCGATCTCAGATTCGTGCTCAGCGCATCGAATAACCCTTAAAAGCAGACTTTGGAGCAGTTTCACCACGTAGTTATTGAGTTCTGACAACATGGCGAAAATGTGACACGTCTGACAGTAACTTTTCTGGTGAAATTTTTTTTGCAAACCAATTTCAGATTCGTGCTCAGCGCATCAAATAACCCTTAAAAGCAGACTTTGGAGCAGTTTCACCACGCAGTTATTGAGTTCTGACAACATGGCGAAAATGTGACACGTCTGACAGTAACTTTTCTGGTGAAATTTTTTTTGCAAAACCGATCTCAGATTCGTGCTCAGCGCATCGAATAACCCTTAAAAGCAGACTTTGGAGCAGTTTCACCACGCAGTTATTGAGTTCTGACAACATGGCGAAAATGTGACACGTCTGACAGTAACTTTTTCTGGTGAAATTTTTTTGCAAACCAATTTCAGATTCGTGCTCAGCGCATCGAATAACCCTTAAAAGCAGACTTTGGAGCAGTTTCACCACGTAGTTATTGAGTTCTGACAACATGGCGAAAATGTGACACGTCTGACAGTAACTTTTTCTGGTGAAATTTTTTTGCAAACCAATTTCAGATTCGTGCTCAGCGCATCGAAATAACCCTTAAAAGCAGACTTTGGAGCAGTTTCACCACGTAGTTATTGAGTTCTGACAACATGCCGAAAATGTGACACGTCTGACAGTAACTTTTCTGGTGAAATTTTTTTGCAAACCAATTTCAGATTCGTGCTCAGCGCATCGAATAACCCTTAAAAGCAGACTTTGGAGCAGTTTCACCACGCAGTTATTGAGTTCTGACAACATGGCGAAAATGTGACACGTCTGACAGTAACTTTTCTGGTGAAATTTTTTTGCAAACCGATCTCAGATTCGTGCTCAGCGCATCGAAATAACCCTTAAAAGCAGACTTTGGAGCAGTTTCACCACGTAGTTATTGAGTTCTGACAACATGGCGAAAATGTGACACGTCTGACAGTAACTTTTTCTGGTGAAATTTTTTTGCAAACCAATTTCAGATTCGTGCTCAGCGCATCGAAATAACCATTAAAAGCAGACTTTGGAGCAGTTTCACCACGTAGTTATTGAGTTCTGACAACATGGCGAAAATGTGACACGTCTGACAGTAACTTTTTCTGGTGAAATTTTTTTGCAAACCAATTTCAGATTCGTGCTCAGCGCATCGAATAACCCTTAAAAGCAGACTTTGGAGCAGTTTCACCACGCAGTTATTGAGTTCTGACAACATGGCGAAAATGTGACACGTCTGACAGTAACTTTTTCTGGTGAAATTTTTTTTGCAAACCAATTTCAGATTCGTGCTCAGCGCATCGAATAACCCTTAAAAGCAGACTTTGGGAGCAGTTTCACCACGCAGTTATTGAGTTCTGACAACATGGCGAAAATGTGACACGTCTGACAGTAACTTTTTCTGGTGAAATTTTTTTTGCAAACCGATCTCAGATTCGTGCTCAGCGCATCGAATAACCCTTAAAAGCAGACTTTGGAGCAGTTTCACTACGTAGTTATTGAGTTCTGACAACATGGCGAAAATGTGACACGTCTGACAGTAACTTTTTTCTGGTGAAATTTTTTTGCAAACCAGATCTCAGATTCGTGCTCAGCGCATCGAATAACCCTTAAAAGCAGACTTTGGAGCAGTTTCACCACGCAGTTATTGAGTTCTGACAACATGGCGAAAATGTACACGTCTGACAGTAACTTTTTCTGGTGAAATTTTTTTGCAAACCGATCTCAGATTCGTGCTCAGCGCATCGAATAACCCTTAAAAGCAGACTTTGGAGCAGTTTCACCACGTAGTTATTGAGTTCTGACAACATGGCGAAAATGTGACACGTCTGACAGTAACTTTTTCTGGTGAAATTTTTTTTGCAAACCAATTTCAGATTCGTGCTCAGCGCATCGAATAACTATTAAAAGCAGACTTTGGAGCAGTTTCACCACGTAGTTATTGAGTTCTGACAACATGGTGAAAATGTGACACGTCTGACAGTAACATTTACTGGGGAAACTTTTTTTGCAAAACAATTTCAGATTCGTGCTCAGCGCATCGAATAACTATTAAAAGCAGACTTTGGGGCAGTTTCACCACGCAGTTATTGAGTTCTGACAACATGGCGAAAATGTGACACGTCTGACAGTAACTTTTTCTGGTGAAATTTTTTTTGCAAACCAATTTCAGATTCGTGCTCAGCGCATCGAATAACTATTAAAAGCAGACTTTGGAGCAGTTTCACCACGCAGTTATTGAGTTCTGACAACATGGCGAAAATGTGACACGTCTGACAGTAACTTTTTCTGGTGAAATTTTTTTTGCAAACCGATCTCAGATTCGTGCTCAGCGCATCAAATAACCCTTAAAAGCAGACTTTTGAGCAGTTACACCACGTAGTTATTGAGATCTAAAAATGCCGGTGAATAGTCAACTTTTCCATAACTTTTTTCGGTGAAATTTTTTCTGCAAACCGACTTGAAATTCGTGCTCAGCGCATCGAATAACCCTTAAAAGCAGACTTTGGAGCAGTTTCACCACGCGGTTATTGAGTTCTGACAACATGGCGAAAATGTGACACGCCTGACAGTAACTTTTTCTGGTGAAATTTTTTTTCAAACCGATCTCAGATTCGTGCTCAGCGCATCGAACAACCCTTAAAAGCAGACTTTGGAGCCGTTTCACCACGTAGTTATTGAGTTCTGACAACATGGCGAAAATGTGACACGTCTGACAGTAACTTTTTTTGGTGAAATTTTTTTTGCAAACCAATTTCAGATTCGTGCTCAGCGCATCGAATAACTATTAAAAGCAGACTTTGGAGCAGTTTCACCACGCAGTTATTGAGTTCTGACAACATGGCGAAAATGTGACACGTCTGACAGTAACTTTTTCTGGTGAAATTTTTTTGCAAACCAATTTCAGATTCGTGCTCAGCGCATCGAATAACCCTTAAAAGCAGACTTTGGAGCAGTTTCACCACGTAGTTATTGAGTTCTGACAACATGGCGAAAATGTGACACGTCTGACAGTAACTTTTTCTGGTGAAATTTTTTTGCAAACCAATTTCAGATTCGTGCTCAGCGCATCGAATAACCCTTAAAAGCAGACTTTGGAGCAGTTTCACCACGCGGTTATTGAGTTCTGACAACATGGCGAAAATGTGACACGTCTGACAGTAACTTTTTCTGGTGAAATTTTTTTGCAAACCAATTTCAGATTCGTGCTCAGCGCATCGAATAACCCTTAAAAGCAGACTTTGGAGCAGTTTCACCACGTAGTTATTGAGTTCTGACAACATGGTGAAAATGTGACACGTCTGACAGTAACTTTTACTGGGGAAACTTTTTTTGCAAAACAATTTCAGATTCGTGCTCAGCGCATCGAATAACTATTAAAAGCAGACTTTGGGGCAGTTTCACCACGCAGTTATTGAGTTCTGTTACATGAATAATTGGCAGAGCGAAATAAACTGAAAGGTCACGGCGGTATAAGACCGGCCGGTTTCGTAGTCTAATATGCAGTGTTTACGGAAATATGCATTAACGGCAACGAACGAGACGGCAAATGCGAGTCAGGGATTGTTGTTGAAGGAAATTAGGCTGCACCATTGTAACTGTGTCCGAAAAGTGAAAAAGCAGCGGTATAAAACGGCAACAAGTGGAACGGTCTATCAGATAATAACATTCATGGGCATATCGCCCTTATGATCAGTCGAAGGCTAGCGCAGGCGAATATCGCTCAAAGAATCTATACGTGACACTTCTCCCCGTGTAAAAAGGACTGTCCGCAGTCCATAACTAGACAAGAAAAGCAGAAAAGCGAGTCAACCAGCAATACGATAAAGCAGCTATTTTTGCGTTTAGAAATTTTCGAAACACATCCAAGAAAAAACAGGTATTATTATGCAAATAATATTTATACTTGATACGGTTATAAGAAATATAGGTAATACAGCGGAATAATTGGTATTTTATTTTCGTAACGCTTTTAGGGAAAACCTGGGTTAAACCAAATTTTCATTTTATAAATGTTTTTGGATTTAGATTCCCTGACTCATTTTCATAATAAATGCGATGCTGTTGATGATATCATTCGGTCGCACTTGAACTTGAACTTTGATCCGCGGTCAACCATACACCAAAACCACAACACCACACCGTATTCACGAAATTAAACAGAAAATCCTATTCTCTGAGGCAAAATCTGTACAAAAAAATTCATTTGCTTATTTCCATGATCTTATTGCGCTGGTTTCAAACACTGTTTGTTCGCCTGTCTATAACACGCGTTTAGCGTCTACTTCCTCTCCCCATGTTGGAATTTTTCGTACACTTGTACAGACGAGTGCATTGTTAATTTGTCTGAGTAGATTAGTAGCATGTCTTACGGTCAAGTCGCGTACTTACGGCTCAACACCTCGTAAACCAGTGATGCGCCGAAAGCTAGAGTTGTTACACGCCCAGGACCAAAGTATTGCTACAGCAACGGGATTGCTGATCAGACACTGTTATTTTATTAAGCACTGAGTTTTTTTTTTTTAGAAGATTTGTAGCAATTATACTCACCTTGACATCTAGCAAACAAACTGCTGCACCAGCATCTTTGTAGGAAGTTTGTAATTAATATTTCAAATCTTGCCCCAAAAAATAGATCTCCAGCTAACCACGAAAATACAATGCGTTAACCATGGCCATAATTCTGCCTACCTATTACGAGCACTCACTGATCACTGCAAGGCTGTAATGACTGATAAAAATTCGGCGATCTAAAGCTTCAGGTAGCGAACCTAATATAACTGCGTTCCCATATTAGAACTGGGTCGATCTTCACGAACCTTTCTTTTTTGTTTTTTTAAAAATTGCAATTAAAATCTGACAAGTAACCAAGGAAATTTCCTGACCAATGTTTTTTGATAAATTTTCTACAAAATAAAATGATCCTTTTTATTGAAAATTCAAGTAAATAATCCTGACTATGTTAAATTGAACTAAATACAAGCGAGAACCTGACTTGATTTGAAGTATCTAAGCAAAATATAAAAACAAACAGCATAAAATACAATATTTTTGAAATTTTGCAATAGTTTTTTTTTGAGTGTTTTTAATTAATTTGCTGGCTGACTGTACATGAGCGGAAAAATAAGGCTAATGCTAAGCGGTTATACGCTGCTCACGGTCGGTGGAGTTCCGTACCGAACCGGTGCCAACTTCCGGCGCTGTTCCATCAACGCATTTCCAAAGGTCACCGTCGGTTCCGTCCGTGGGCCAAGCGTGTGATCCGGGGACGGAGTCCGGGCGCCGATCGTTGATCCATCCGAGTCCTCGGCGACCATACGCGCATTGGCGTAGACAGGATCCTGTCGAACCATGTCCGAAGGACGGTAGCGCGGCGTCATGGGAATGTCCACCGTCCGTGTGGGTACAGTCCGAGAAAGGTTCCTGTCCTGGGTTTCCGTAGCGGTGGCGGTGACCGCAGTCGTTTCCTGCCTTCGAGCCTGAAAATCGTATTGCCGGCGCGAACGCGGGCGGCAACAATCTATAAGACAGCTTAAAAACGCGATCACCGTTCGGTGATACCGAACGCAAAACACCATAGCAATAAAAACGGTGATCGAAGTAAACGAAATATTTAAGAGGCTATGCCATGTCATGGACTTCATCGTACTCTGAACATATTTTGGAGTAATTATGGTACTCAAATTTGAAATACCGGTCTCCAACATCAGGCCGGATAACTCGGCTGTCAAGTCGAGAAACCGGAAGGGATCCACTGACAAGGAGTCACCGAGAGTGTCTTCCAAGTTGTCCGTCAGGAATTTTGCGGTGTAATGCCAGTGCGCAAGCGTTTTATGGAATATTGGATTTACAGGAGTCCAGACACCGTCTTGGTAACGGTAGAGAGTTCCGTGTACGATTACTACCGAGTGCCGATGGAGGCAAACTGAATGTCTTTTAAGGGTTTCACCGTCGAGAGCGACAGTGTAGCCGCGGTCATCATTTTCGGCTGCGATGTACGGATCTGGTCCGCATGTGGAGTATTTTACGCCGATCGTGACGTTAACTTCCGTGCACTGGTAAATAGTAGCTGAATCACCTAGAACTACAGCAGCCTGGCATTTTGGGAAACCGAGTTTGGTTCCGACAACCACCGGGGAAAACTGACTAAGTAGTATCAGATTTTCCATTTCGGTTTTATCGGCCTGGCATTGCAACTTGTGCAGGTGATTGAAAATTTTCATTTCTTGAAATGCGAAGAAATCCTCAACGTACTGAAGGTGGGACGATAGCAAGGTGGCGATTTCTGCCGAAAGGTTAACATTCAACCGACTTTGGATGCCAACAGGTGGGCGAGCTGGAGGGCGGATTTTTTCAGTGACATTAGGACGATACCAAGCATGGTAAAATTTTATTCGAAGTGTCGGATGGGAGCGAACGTAATGAACAGATGCGCCTTCATCGCATGTTCGTTCCATTTTTTCCTCAACCGTAAAGCTGAGTTGATGTAGATGGTCACGAATGTGGATCTCTCCTGATTTTAATTGGAACAACTGTCCCTCGCTGTTAAGAACCGTGTTAACGCGACACTTCGTATGGTTTTTGTCAGTAGTCCACACGTAAGTTACGTGCGGATGAACACTGGACTCGGCAAGAATCGACGAAGAGATTTCGCCGGTAGCGGAAAGTACTGGGCAGTCGTCACACGTTGTTTCGAGGGTGACGTTCTCCAAGAGACAGGTAACGACGTCGGCACGGCGGAATTGGTTCCACCGGCGGTCAACCACAGGTATTACGTCGTATACCCAAGTACGTCCACTTTTAATCATTGCGTTGCCACTACAAGTCTTTGTTCGGACCATGTCACGGCACTGGTCAGCGGTGACCGGAAGTGCTACCTCAAAATTCTGGCTGTTATACCCGCCGAAGAAAAACCCTTCTTGTATCGTACTTTTCAGAATCATACGGCAAGCGGAGCCGGGAAAAAGTCGGGTGATGTTTTTATAGTCGAGAAGATAGTACTTGACATCATGAGTTTCTCTGATAGGGCTATCCAACTGATCGCATCGAATTCGCGCAGAAAGGTCAGCAATTCCCACGTATTTGCTGCGTGAGCAATCGCATAGCGTAGTGTTCAGTCCGTACGTACCCGACAGGGTACAGAGTAAAAGAAGAAGAGAAAGTGTTACGAAACTTGGTAGACCAGCGCGCATACGCTTCGCCGGAACCGGAGGCGGCGGTGCTTCGTTTTCTGGACCTGAATCATCGCTCGTAAAACTTTCTTGATTTCCCGGTTTAGCCGGAGCATAGACGGGGTTGTGAACGGTCAATCCTTTTCTCTGTGGTTCCTCATCCAAATTCACCGTTACGGTTGATTCCGCGTCGGAATCAGAATATGCTTCCAGAGGAGGTGGACTGTCAGAGTCCTTCCTCGCATTAGAAGCGTTTTCCGTCATCGGGAACAAATACGCGCAATGAGGACATATGTCGCTAACAGCGCATTGACCATGGTATCTGTGACCATAAATACATTCCCTCATCGGAGGAATACTTTCGGCCAAAATGACTTCTGCAGTACAAACACACACCTTGTGTCGATAAGCTGAAGAAAGGCACCGAGTGCACAAGAATACGGGAATACCTTTGCGGTAAAGAACGCGGCCGTCCGTCATTTTATTACAGGAACCGTTATTTTTCGGGTATTACAGAGGCGATGGTTAAAACGTCAGTTGTGCGAGAAAACACTACTGTTCCATTCTCTCGATTCTTATTGTGCAGTTCAGAATCTGCACTTAACCCTAGCCCCGTAAGGCGTTATTAGTGAAACAATCGCAATCAAAAGTCGCGTCCGTGTCATGATAGGCGACATGACAGGAATGTTCTCTCGTCGAGGTTGGGAAAAGGCCGATAGTGACTGCACTATGAAATGGCAGAAAAGGCATAAGTGCCTTAAAGGCCATCGCTCTGGATTTCGGGTCCGCGGGGACCATCGCCATAAACTGGAAACAGAGTGGGTGATCCTGCAGCTTTCGGATATACGTTTCGCAGGTGTCAAAAAGAATACCCCCGTTCTGTTCAGAAATCCATAGCCAGAAGTTATTAGCAATGATCCTAGACTCAGGAGACTTAGTGCTCACATACCGAAGAACTACGCAAATTCGGTCGCTTAGATCGGCGAAAATATCTTCCTCGATACGGAAGTATGAGTGCGCATAATCCTGAGAAATTTTATTGTTAAAATCTCGTTGATATCGAGCATACGAATGCTGGCCTCGTGGATAACCTTGCCTTTGCATAGCCCGGGATTTGCAGTGTATGCAACCCTTTGCGTTTCGGGAACGGTGTCCCGCGTGGCAAGTCTCAACAGCACTGTCATCGGGATGATGGAAATTCCCGTCAGAAAATATCTCGTGGTTTGCGACCTTATAAAAACATCCCCAGCAATAGAAGACAGGTATGAGTTTAGGAGGAAGGTACACACCAAAACGCTGAGCACGATTTTCACACTGTACGGTCGGTGCGCTAAGCTCGGCGTAATTAACAGTTGTGGCAGTGCACCTGCCAACTTCGTTATTGCACTGGAAGATTAGGGAGGGCTTGTCTGGATCCAAGTGAGTTGACGAGCAAATGCACATGAAAGGTGCGGGGAACCCGCGCTTCAGGCCATAGTTCCCTACAGCTAATTTCGCAAGGTACAGCGACGGGAAGAAAGGTTTTAATGGTAGGTCTGTGGGAATTTCTGCAAGCGCACTCAAATACGAGGTAAACTCTGCCAGATTCAGGTCTTCAAGTAAAGTACTGTTGACTGTCTGAATACTCCCAATCTCATCGGGATCAAGAAAAGGTTCAACGTACTGTCTGAGGATCTGTGGCTGAATGAACGAGACTGTGCGCACACTCGGCACACGCGAAATTACTGTCGTTATAACATTATTGTTATTTGCAAAGACGTCATCCTGCATACGATCACTGACTGTACGGAAATGATCCACAACATAATGGTTACCAAGGTTCGTAGGATTTAGACCCGTATATCTACACAGTGACATCCGACGGCCGCTGGGATCAACGCCCTACAACAAAAGAGAGAGAAAAATTAATTTAAATAAATTAAACGGATAATAGTTATCATAAGAAATGAAGCTGTTGTTTTTTTTTTAAGATTTTGTTTTTGGTAATAAAAATATACTTATTTTTATGTGATTTTAACCGATAATACATGAAACATTAAAATACTAATAATATTTATTTTTCTCTTTTGTTTCAGGCGGTCCGAACGTCGAACCGTCTCAATTTCGGTAGTTCCGGTTGTCGGAACGTCAGGCGGGGCGGACATTAGATTATTTGTTTCCCGACAATTTTCGAGATCAACGTTGTCCAAGTCTCTTTTCCCTTCTTTTAAGTGGTTCTGCCAGAACCGACTCAACATACGGTGTGTCCAAGCGCTCGCTATAGTGGCGCAAGCGCTGCACATGGACAACCTGAGTCTTCGGCCGACCACGAACGGATTCTATTTCGTAATTAACTTCGGACACTTGGGAGGTGATCCTCCATGGTCCGTGCCAACGAATTAAAAATTTTGGAGAAAGATTATTATCAGGAGAAACAATTTCTTTTGGCGGTCCTTTTAAAAGGACTAGATCGCCAGGTGCAAATGCGTGTTCACGCCGGGTAACATTAAAGCGCGGAGCCGTCTTATCTTGTGCGTGATTCGCCATGAGACCGGCAACCTCGCGTAAGTTACTAAGGTACGTCTGAATTTGACTTGGAAGCGTTTCATCAGGCTCTTCGAAATCAAGACTTTCGCCAGGTAGTATAACATTATCGATGGGATGCGTCGGGTTATACCCGTGTAACAATTCAAATGGTGAGACCTTGACCGTGTCATTTACCATTGTATTCAAGGCAAAAGTTATTGGTATCACAAGGTCGTCCCAATTTCTATGTGTCGGAGACACGTAGTGCGCAATCGCTTTAACGAGTACACCATTTATCCTTTCGGTAAGGCCATCGGCCTTAGGATTATACGCCGTAGTGGTGCGATGAGTAATGCGTGCTAGACGCAGTAAATGTTGTAAGAGACTTCCGGTGAAATGAGTCCCGAGATCCGTAAGGATCGACCTTGGGCACCCATGTCTGGAAATAACTTGCTCGTACAGAAAATGTGCTGCGTTGGCGGCAGTTGCAGCTTTCACGGGTCGCGCTTCGATCCACTTTGTCAAGTGATCGACAGCAACAATTATGTACCGGTTCCCTTTACTGCTCGGTGGGAATGGACCAACGTAGTCCATACCCACGCATTCGAAAGGTTGACCGATTTTGATACGTTGAAGAAAACCATATGGTGGTTTTAGCGGTGGTTTCAGTGCCTGGCAGGAATGGCATGAAGAAATGTAGTCCGCAACATCGTGTGCCATGTTCGGCCAGTAATATTTAAGGTACAGAGCTTCAAAACACCTGGTAATCCCGGGATGACCGAGATCATCGTGATATGCCCTTAAGAGTGTGACCTTTAGGGAACTAGGCACCACAATGAGATACACCGGATCGTTGCCGCGAAATACGATTCTATACAAAATTTTCTCCTTTACAACGTAGTGCTGAATTCGCGTTCGAAATTTTGCGGTGTCGGTAGCACCGTTCAGGATTCCCAAGATCTTTTTACAAAATTCGTCGGTTCCCTGTAAAGCAGGGATGTCGACCGGTGAATCTGGTACGACTAATGCGCAAATCTGCGGTAACGATGGTGGTAAAGGTGATCGGGAGAGAAAGTCAGCTACGTTATTGGCACTTCCTTTTCGGTACAGGATCCTTATGTTGTATGGGCGCAAAGCCAGGATCCAGCGAGCGAGACGACCACTCGGGGTCGGTGTTTTAAACAAAGGAATTAAGGAGTTATGGTCCGTCACTACTGTGAACGGTTTTGGACCTCCGAGGTAAAAATGGAATTTATCAGTAACCGACCAGAAAATAGCGAGGAGCTCTTGCTCGGACGTATGATAATTTTTCTCTGCATCGGTTAACGAACGACTTGCGTAGGCAACGACCTTAAAGCCATCAGCTTCCCGCTGTGTTAGAACGGCGCCCAGTCCATCCAGACTGGCATCTGTTTCTAAGACGTGTTCTTTCTCATTGTCGAAATGAGTTAGAATTGGTTTTGTTATTAAGGAATTTTTTATTTCTTCAAAAGCAAGCTGCGATGGACCAGACCAATGAAACGGTGTGTTTTTTCTTGTTAACTCGAGCAGCGGAGCGGCAATGCGCGAAAAATTTTGATGAATCGTCGATAATGGCTAGCAGCACCCAGGAATCCCTTAACGTCCCGGATACATGCAGGAACCGGACGGGCTACAATAGCCTGAACGTTGTCCGGATCTGGGGCAATGCCCTGAGAATTCACCATATGACCTAAGAATTTTAATTCCTTTTTGCCGAAGAAACATTTGCTTGGTTTGATTTTGAGTCCGGCTTCTCGAAGCCGTTGCAAAACGATTTGAAGATTTACCAAAAGATTTTGCCACGAATCGGCATAAATTTCGACATCATCAAGGTACAGGATTAAAATTTTTCCTTTGAGGTCACCCAGGACGCGATCCATCATACGACTGAAAGTCGCAGGAGCCGTCCGTAACCCAAAGGGCATCACTTCAAACTGAAAAACGCCGTCCGGCGTTCGGAAGCAAGTTAGATTTTTGGAAGAATCATCCATCTTAATTTGCCAGTAGCCGCTGGCTAAATCAAGGCTGGTAAAATAACACGAATTTTTTAGACTGTCTAAACAGTCATCAATTCTTGGTAACGGGTAGGGATCAAAAATAGTATCTTCGTTTAATAATTTGTAAGAGACGCAAAACCGCAGGGATTCATCCCTTTTCCGTGCTAATACCACATTAGCACATCGTTCAGAAATTTCGCATGGGCTAATCACGCCCTTTCGCAACATATCTTGGATCTGTCGAGTGATCTCGACCTTTTGCCAGTCCGCGAAACGCCGAAGCGGTTCCACGACTGGATTGGCTTCCGGTCTTAAAGCGATCTTATGTGTTAGCACATTACATGTGCCCAGGCCTTGGTCGTCGGTCGGGAAGACCTCAGTAAAATCCATTAGCATGCGTACCAGTTCCTTTTGCTGGTCCACGGTAATATCACCGTAGTTTAATTTTTCATAATTAATATCTGAAACGTTTTTCGCAATTGTGGTAGGACCAAAAAGGTCATCAATGTCATCTGTGATTTCCGAATTATTCTTCATAAAACGCTTGAGGTTTTCAGGCAGTAACTCATCCAACGCAACTGCACTATCCCGATTCTCGTGATCCGGAACCTCGAGAGTTCGTGTTCCTGTAACTGCTTTAATGACATCTCTGATCCCGAAATTCTTTGTAACGGGTTCCTGATGCTTAGGATTGTATTCCCTCGAACTCAAGGTTAGTTAGTTCCTGATCCCCTGTGACCTCAGTGGCAGGTTCCTGGGTCTCCGGACACAAACTTCCGGGACCTCTAACTTGAATCCTTTCTGAATGCCAGTGACCTCGGTGACCGGTTCTTGGGTCTCCGGATCGGAATCCCTGACCTCAACCTGACCTTTCAAACTTCGTTTGATTTCGTTGCGCGTTAGCAACCCAAAATTAGAAAACTTTTCACGATCGGCTAATGCCCTTATCATACTATCTTGCTTACTTCCTTCCCACCTTGGGAGGAACTTGCTTCCAACAACTGTAACCCCTCGGGGCCTGCGGATCTGAACCATCATGTTCTCGCCGTTCCCGGAGACTGTTCCGCCAGCAGAACAGCCTCGGAAACTAAGTTCTTGGGTGGCCAAACCTGGGCTCGCCTTCTTTCTGAGCTCGCCCGGCAACACGGGTTTCTCAGACGGGTTCTCCATTATTATTTCTACGGCAACTCGTTTGCCTGTCTTCGGACCACCTCGTGGGTCGGATGGACCGTGTAGAAGGTAAATGGGATTATTAAAAACCGGCTTCCCATTCCTTCATCCTGACCGTTATCCGGGTTTGCAAGGCCCGGAAAACAGTAATAGAGCAAGGGCAAGACAACAGAATCATTACGCAGTGTTTTGGAACGAAAATCAATTTGGATCCGTGTTTGGTTAAGGTAATCGATACCGATTAATACCTCAAATGGTGCTTGTGTTATAACAAATAGCTCACATGGTTGACATGGCCCAAAACTTCTAAGTTAACATCGATTTTCTTATTTAACTTGCGTTGTGATGTTATTGTGGAAACGTATGGACCATCGGTATCAATTATTGTAAAACGATTAAGTTTCGCAAAACTTTCTGTAATTAACGAAATCCCCGAACCGGTATCGAGTATCGCCCGACACGAAATATTATTCACACGAGCCCGACAGATAATTGGACCTACTTCACTATTTTATGGGGTTTATGATGAAATGGTCTGTGCGTGCGTCGGTACCACGCACAGACCTATTCAGTTTAAAGAAGCGGGGTCGTCCATCGGGAGCTGTTCCCATGGATCCGCCTGAAGGTTACTGTGATAGAAAACTCGTGTCGGATTTGCAGCGGTACCGGCTGCCGGAAAAACTGGCGGGAGCTGTGGTCGAGCGGGTTGCTGACCACCTGTAATCATAGGGACAGGTTGGGCTGGACCCACAGCAGGATAAGCATTATGTGGGGGTGGCGGTTCGTAAGTACCGCGAGCCACTGCGTTGGCGTAGGTGCCACGGCCTCGACCACGACCAGTCGATCCTCGGTAGTTTCGACTTTGTGGGTTCTGCAGCAAACGCCAGAACTGCACGACTTTGAGATGGCTTTGACCACCGGATTGCTAAGCCGAGCGCGAATAGCTTCCATCTCAGCGAGATCAGGCACCGCAACATCGACTCGTACGGCTTTTGCCTGCGGATCGGTTGGGGCGGAAAGTTTCGTAGGACTGTGTCGTCCGTTTCACCGTTTCGGTTTCAACTGGCGGTCGACGTGAAGGTCCCGCCCCCGCTTCAGGAAAGGCTAAGCGTTGCCTGTACTTATAGGGCAGCGATATATTCTTCAGTCGCTCAAGAAAATCTGTGGTGTCCTCGATCTCGTCATAAACGGAAACGATTTCGCTTTTAAGCCATCAGGCAAACCTTGAACAGGTGTAGTATTAAATCATCAGGGGAAGCGTTAGGATTACGCGTCGTCACGATACGCGTAATTCGCGTGACGTACGCGAGAGGGTCAGTTGAGAGCATTTTCAAACTGGTGCCTCGAGGTCGAAATCGATGGATTTTTCCCGAAGGTCTCTAAGAGCCTTCTTCAAATCATCCCAGCTGTTATCATCGGGACGATTGACAAACCAATGAAGGGCGTCGCCCTGAGACAAGCTCGAAGACAGCTAAGTAACTGTCCTGACTTCCACCCGTAAAGGGTTCCTGTGACTCATATTCAAGAATAAAATTATCGACATCCTCAAGAAAAGTCCCTGTGAATTTCGGCAGGTCCTGAATATTAGGGGCACGGAGCTGAAACCCTTTCTCTGCTGGCTGAACATCGTCATCAGCGCTCTCCTGGCGCATGACCTTTTCAGACTTCTTATTTACTTTACGAGGTTTCCGGTTTTGTTTACGTAGTATCGAAAGGCGACTTTCAACTCGGTCCAGCTTAAATTTTGATTCGCAGCGGACCGGAGAAGGTACCCCTGGGCGAAGGCGATAGAGATTCAATTCTCTGGTCAAAGGGTATGGCTGAATGAAGACTCAGATCAGGTGATTCATAGAAAGCTGTGTTTGTAGGTCTGCTTGATCAACCGTATGGGGTCGAGTCGAAGACGACTCAACGACGTTCCCAGGAAGGGCTGGCTCTGGCTTTTGTTTCGATGCTTGAGCCAAAATTTATCAACCGTGGAATCGGAGCTACACCGGATCCAGGTTAAATCAATCTTATTAACCTCAATTTCAAACGGCGGGTGAGGCCATGACACAAAAGTGGAAAACAGGAAATGGGTTTGGTACCACGATTGTTCAAGAGAAATTATCGGACTGATCGCTTATAAAGAATTGGCAAAACAAGGCGCAGCTGAATATCAACTTCTGTCATCCGGCTGCGCACAACAACAACAGCCAACTATCGGTAATAATCTTTACCAGGAAAACATGACGGGATGATTCATCCTGAGGTAACGATTCTCTTATTCTTATATAGAACGGGTCACGGTTTGGAAAAATATAATTCATCTGATAACATACATGTTGAATGCTATGTGCAGCATAATATTTATGCTGTTTAAATGGATACGTACAAAAATAAAACGTAGCCCTGTAAACATAACCGGAAGATATGAAAATTAATTACCAAAAGAAGACAAAAGTAATGAAATGAAGTTCATGGAACTGTAAATAATTTTTCGAATTATGAAACCACATAAAGAGAAAGAGAATCTCACAATCGATGCGGATTTGTCGATGCGCATTAACCAACAACGTGTTACAGCAAGGACACACGGTTTGTGTTATATATTGAAGACATAAAGGTCAACAGGTTTTGTCGAGGCGCAACTAAATGTGCTCTCCTGTCTCAGGACAATACAATGGACAAACAAAACTTTTGCATCGTTGCTGAAAATTGTAGTACAAAAATCTGCGAATTCATCAACATCATCACTTTCTGTTGTTTGCCAAACGCTGTGAATTATTCGGCCCGTATGATCTCGTGAAACAGTTTTATATGAGAATTGCATTTCACAACAGATTACAAGAATGAGATAAAGAATATATATATATATTTATTCCAATGCAAAATGAAATTCATACATAAGAATGCGTTTACAACAAGGGCACGTTGCCTCAGCAATATATTTTTGTACATACGCATCCGTACTTTTCACGAACATTAATACCGCCCCGATGGGGTTGAATGTCACGTAATCAATTAGCAATGCTTCAGGATTATTTTCGAAAAGGTATCACAAAAAGAATCGAAAGCTTCTTCGTCAGCGTGATTTGCATTCCGAAAGAAGCGCCAGTAGATTACGCCATCTGTTGTACGGCGACAAAAAACTTTATAGTCGAATAACATTTCTTAAAATTCATAACAGAAAGGAAAGAAATACCGCGCAATAATTTTCATGAAAAGAGAATGCATGCAATAAAGACGATTCGAAAATGCAAATATTGAAATATTAAAATACGGAGATCACTGATTCATTCTATTCAGGAATTTGCAGCACATTGCGCATACCACCGAGCGATACCAAACGATCAACAATATCCTGAACAAGAGAATCCGTAATAGGCATTTTAACAAAATCCTGTATCTTCAGTATCCAGATTTTTCCACTCGACATACAATACAGTCGAATATTGAATAAACATATTATTGCAAAATGCCGCTAGTTCATTATTATTTTTTGAAAGAATAAGTCTGCGACAATCGATGTATATACACCTGATTATTGATCTGCTGAACAAGTGACAATTCGTATACCATATTTAAATTTTAGAACGAGTAATGGATTATTCACGAAAGAAATTAATGAAATGCAAACATTTTCAACAATGGTAACATACACGGCCGTATTACGGCACATATGACACTACAGTGTCATGCACTCGATATAATTCACGTGCACTGTCGGACGGCTGACAACCGTCTCTAATCACTTTTCGGATTATTAAATATTCAGACTCACGTTTCCGGTATGTTGCCGGTCCATGCTGTGGCAATGCGCGGGAAATGCCGGCGGCCAGGTAATGGCACGGCGAT
This sequence comes from Paramacrobiotus metropolitanus, assembly GCF_019649055.1. Lineage (NCBI taxonomy): Eukaryota > Metazoa > Tardigrada > Eutardigrada > Parachela > Macrobiotidae > Paramacrobiotus > Paramacrobiotus metropolitanus. Next base: position 32 of record NW_026570517.1, on the reverse strand, counting down.
GCCGGAAATAACGGTCACCGGTTAACACGGCA
>NW_026570516.1:0-64874 GCF_019649055.1 Paramacrobiotus metropolitanus | reverse complement strand
TGTAAAGGTCATACGAAGTTCATCAGCCAATCGTTATCGTTTTCGCTGATAGTGGAAAGGTCAACAAACTCTGACGAAAAGTCATCAAAAATGTTAAAGGTCAAAAGGTCATTGAAACGGACACCAGAAAGGTCATCATGGATGAAAAGTCAACAGGAAGGTCCTCCAGTCGAAAGGTCATCAGACTCGGACTGAACCATACGAGAGAAGCAAAAGGTTATCGAAAGGTCAAGATACTCCGACCGAAATTCAAATAGAACAACGAAAAGGTCACGGAAGTTCGGAATCTTCAGAAATTGTCGTCCAGTCGAAAGGTCATCGGACTCTGACTGAAGTACAAAATGAAGTGCAAACGTCGATCGAAGTAAAAGCGGAAGAAATTAAAGGTCAATCGTATTGGTAAGAGACTCCGGCAGAAATCCAAATGGAACAGCCAAAAGGTCACGAAAGATCTGGATCAGCAAAAATGAAAGGTCATCAGACGAGGTTGTGAAGCCGGATCACAGAAAACCATAAGGTGTCAAGTGAAAGGTCAAGCGACAGACCGACTCAAGGTCACGGGACTTTCACAGAAAAAGACGAACAGCCTAAAGGTCAACAGACGTCTGGAACCGTGGAGAAGGAAGCGCAATCTAAAGGTCAAGAGAGTTCCGTGTCTACGGAACAACCGAAAGGTCACGAGACTGAAAGAGAAGGTCGTGCTCCCCATGGAAAGAGCGGCAGTAGATGCAGAAGCGGACTCCGCGCGACAGGTGGTTCAAAAAATCGTTGTTTACACTGTTGAAAGAGGCTTCAGCGACGGAGAAACCGAAAGGTCAAAAGATTCCATTGACGACCGAGAAATCCAAAAGGTCACGAGACTTAACCGCAAAAGAGAAGACTGACGAACCGGAATTGACTCAGTCTTCGTCCGGATCATTGGCGAGATAGACAATCGATGAGAAACAGAGTCAGGAAACCGAACCAACGGACTCGGCATTCCCGCAGAAACCGGATACGTGCGGTACACCAGCGAAATGAAAAATGCTGCCAGAGCACAACAAAATGCGTGGAGAATGGTCATAACTGATGCGACATTGGATAATATATGTCGAACAAATGGAACGACATGACCTTTCGAGTTACAAGGCTGTGAACTTAGAACTGGAAGAACTTTGTACTCGAATAATGGCGAACAGATCAGAAACAGTTGAATGTTAATTAGTTATCGCTGGAGAACTGGTGAAAACGTCAAAAGCGTGAAAGGTCACCGTGTTAGAATGAGACGAATGAACTGAAAAATGGCACGGGAAAGGTCATCACGTTAAAGTAACGAAAGGTCATCGGAATAAGAATTGAATGCGAAAGTCTCAGTTCAGTACGGTATAGCCTAACTAGGCGCAATGGTAAAGTATAAAGGTCACGTAACATATTACTGAAACCGCGTTCGTGTACTTGTTGTTTTCAGCGTTTATAGCACAGAATCGAAGGGATAAAGAAATCATGTGGAATATCTATTGGGGTTGAAATTGATTCGGTCTATAAAGCCGGCCCCAAGGGAGTAGTTACGGCAGTTAGCCGGCTCTCCTCCTTAAGCGATTCAGTGTTATAAATTGACAAGAGAAACTACGGTAATCAAGCCGGATCTCTTGAATACGAAACGGGGCCACAAGCGGCGAAAAAGAGAAAGACAACAGGTGGAATATTGATGAGGTTAACTTAATGCGGCAACCAGCCGGCCTCATTAGAGTTGTTACGGTAAACTGTGCCGGCACTCTTCTTAAGCGATTCAGTGTTAAAGGTGAAACGAGAAAAACTACGGTAATCGAGCCGGATTTCTCGTATTAACATGGGCCACAGGCGGCGAACAAGAGTAAAAGATTAAATGTGGAAATTTCATGGGGTAAATTCAATGCGGTAACTAGCCGGCCCGATCAGAGATGCTACGGTGAACTTTGCCGGCACTCTGGCCGCTCGAGGCATATTGAAGTTGGATGTGCGACGGAAAGGTCAAATTGCAGTTTTACCAGGGAGGCAAGCAGAGAAGTGCTTGAAAGCCGCAGAAAATTGGCTAAGTTCCTCCATGACCTTTAATGGAAGTTTGAACAGAAGAGGGATAACCTTTGGGATCATCAAATGCCCAACAGAGTCACCGTAATGGAATTAAGTCGCATGACCTTTGGGACCATTAACCCAAAATGAGTCGCACATCTCAACGGATCATCTCAACAAAGGATGACCTTTACCAGGGAGGAAGCGGACTACGCTTGTCTACATGACGTCCCTCCATGACCTTTATGGATCTCATTTGAAGTCGTACAATTGATACGCACCTTATTCCAAAGACTGAAGCAGTATTCTTAAGTCGTACTTGATACGCACCTGATTCTCAAGCGGATTGTGATGAAGTCGCACTATGGATGCGCAGAATTGCTCAATGGAGCGGAATGGGCCAATGTGCGGAAAACGGTGGACAGGACCTGTGACCTTTACGAGTCAGAAATGGAGGATCCTAGTCTACATTTGATTAATACTTTTGTTGATCTTATAACTGTTGATCTGTTTTATGATAGTATTTTTATAATTGGATCTCTTTATTCACATCGTATTAAATGGAATTGTGCATTTATGGAATTGATGTGATAAAATGGAATAAGAGAATTTGATGTTTTCTTTTGAGCACGCACAGACACTGGCGACCGTCGTCTTCTCGTGGATTCGGGAGTGTGTCCAGCCTCACAGGAGCTCGGCATCCCCCCAGAGGCATGTGAGACCGGGATCACTGGCGTTCACGTTAGTGGCGCTACGCCTGTGGCCCTACGCCTTAGGATTACGTGTCTGTGTTGTGTCTCTTCTGATTGGCTTGCGTTTTGATAGTGGGCGCGGCATAGCACGTGCTGCACGGTGTTGCACACTGTTGAACGGGCTCTACGTTTTACGATCGAGCTGTGCCGATCACTTGTTGATTTCTGTTGTGCAGACTTTCAATATTATTAAAAGTCAGCGATTTACGGCGCGGCGTTTGTGTTTCCGCATAGTTCGCGATCCAGGTCGTATCGCTCACTTCCACGGGATAGATTCCGTTTCTGTCTCCGTCTCTGGATCCATTCTGGATCTAGCTTTAGATGCAGTTTGATGGTGGTCGAGGCACTTTCGGCGTGGTCAGCATTGGCCAGCCTAGTTTATCTGTGACAGCGATTGTCCCCGCGAATCGGATCCGCACCCATTTGACGAAATGGGTCGCCCTGACGCCGCAAGATTGCCTCGAATTATCAGCAGGATCTACGAAGGTAATCCTCAGTTCAACTATTCTGAATTTTCGTGTCATGTGGATAGTTTACTGCAGCCACCAATGCGCGGACCATCGTCAAGATACTGGATACTGGCACGATTTCACCAAAACTTCTACTGGTAAAGCACGTGTTTTTCTTCAGGATACGTCACCAACGACTCCTAAATCGTTAGATACGGCAGTGCCAGAGGGTCTCAACCAAAACAGTCCCGATCATTTGGAATCTGCTCCCGATTCGGTTGATGAGAGAAGCCTTAACACGTTGCCTGCTGTCATCTTAGCGGAAATATTTGAATGCTTGGAGACTCCGGTCCGTTGTCGCTATCGCCGCGTGTGCAGCTACTGGAACGGCGTTCTTTCTCTGCCGCGTATCCAGAACCAGTTGCGTTTGCATTACGGTACCCGCGTCAAGGATGCGGACGAGAACATGGGCCATCCTGAAGTAGAGTACTTGAACGCCGTCTGCGCCAGCAAGTGCTGGGCTCCCACCATCGTTATCACCGGCTCCGCTGGCAATGACGAGCCAGTGTTTTCGGCCGTCAACTTTCTGTGTATCATGGTAAAATTCGGACACCGTCAGCCCCGCACTCTAATTGTATCCGATCTGCTCTGGAACGTTCTGGAGATTCACGAGGAGCTTGTTGCTGTTCTATCGCGGTGCCAGACTCTGATTGTACGGAATGGCCCAGCACCTGTGTTGAGTGTGGAGTCGGTGGGTGGCTGCAAAATCTTGAGAGTGCATAGCACTAACCGCCTTCTGGATGAAGGCCGACAGATCAACGGAATGGACTGGATGAAGATCTGGGTAGAAAGTATGCCGGAGCTGACGGAAACACAGGTGGGTTTTGTCCTGGACGGGATGGGCAACCGCCACCGGGATCAGAATGGATGCGTTGCATGGGACGACGTCAAACAGGTAAATTTCCGTCCGCATTTTCTGAAACTGTATTCGGATGCATCATGGTATATACACTGGTCAATTGCCAGGCTTTGCTGGAGATGCCGACGGGTTTTGCGGATATAATGGCTGCTATCGGCACTTCCCAGATCACCCTCCAGATGGCACATCCCACCGCGAAAGACTTGGCTAGATTGGAGCTGCTGAAACTATCCAAATACTTGCAGCACTACTTACTGGCAGGGGCTCTCCGGGACGCCTGATTCATACCCTTAAGGACGATATCGTTGTGGAATGATGGCTGTGTTTAGCGTGATTGGCTTTTAGTACTTTCTACAAATGACATGGTGCCTGGAATAAGGTCGTTCTTTCGTTTATTGCTTTCCTTTTGTTAGAATGCCCACGGTTGAGTATCAGGTGTAAATCGTGTACCGCAACGAATTCGGTTTTCGGTTAGTTGTGAATCTTGTGATTGTTTGTGACTGTCGTTGCTGTCGGTTCCTTTCGAGGCGAAGGACAAACCCTAACTATAAGTGCCTCCTGGTGTAAATTTTGCCATCATCTCGGTAGCGTATTGTGTGATAGCCGTGGATTGTAATTGATAATGATGTTCAACGGACAGGAAAATATCATACGATTTTGTTCTCAATCCCACACAAATCCAGGAATGCTGTCTATCCCAACCTACAGCGTATGCGTATGATCCTTCATACTTTTTACCTGTTTTTGTTCGTGGTTTATTGCGGGATTACTAGTCGCTGTCGTATAAGGGCAGCCAATAACGGTTTTCTGGGTGGCGGGCAGTGCAAACCTCCAGTGACGTCCAGCAATAACACAGAAGACACTCAAGCGGGGCTGTGGTGCCTGTTATTGCGTGCGGACTGCACAATTGGAAACAACACACCCCATAATTTTTATTTCCGTGTTCTTAATACTTTCTTAATACTTTCCATTTAGTTTGTCTAGTTAGAGTTGGCTTCAGCAAACATTTGATGGATTCTGCACAACCAAAGCAGCGTCTCTGTTCCGACGATGACGGCAGGCGCCGGAGCCTTCTGGTAGATTTTCAAGGTGATGACGGTTTCTTGCAGCGCGGGACGTTCGATCGTGCCGATGAGAAGGACATCCTGGTTGCGGCGCAAACGGGGAAATACACTGGATCTACGCAGTTAGCTTCATACGAGAGAGTGTATTTCTGCGAAAAGAGTGTTCGTCCAGAACTCTATGGAGAACTGAAAAACCGTAAGACACGAACAGGATATCAATTTGTTTGTTCGAGCTTCTCTGCTTTCTTTCGTTATGTAGTGCCCGTAAACCGTTTCACGATTGTCTTGAGTCTACAGATCTTTATAGAGGGATATACGGTATTTACAACAAGACTTTTTCAGTTTTTTGTTTTTTTTCTCCTCTTCCAGACAGAGGAAGGATGGTTGTGGAGGTACTGATACGACTGGGCATTGATCAGCCGTTGCAAGGGTACCCAGGCATTCTTCTGTAGTTCGATGGCGGCCGAGGCACTTTCGGTTTAGCCAGCATTCTTCTACCCAACGCGTCCGCTAAAGTGATAATTGTCCCTGCGAATCGGATCCGAACAACCTATACGTGGCTGTGACACAGCAGGATTGTCAAACAGTAGCGGTGGGATCGCGCCGGGTATGTATCGTCTCCCGCAGTTTTTGCTGGTGGTGTCGCGACGCGGTTTATTCACCAAATATTGCGAGCAATGAAGGATCGCACTTTTTAACTGCTGACAACATCCTTAAATGTTGGCACATTTAACAGGAACTCAAAAGAACCCACACATTCCCCGCTCTGGATTCGTCAGGAAATGACCGAACACAACAGGGTTAACGGGGAGATGTGGTAGTCCGATCAAGCGCCGGAAACTCAATCACGGCAAGGAGCCCGACGAAACCGGTATGTTAATGTACTGCCCGCTAATATCTTAGCTGATATATTTGAATGCCTGGATACTCCGGTCCGTTGCCGATATCGTAAGGTGTGCAGCGACTGGAACGGTGTCCTAACAGTGGCACGAATTCAACACCAGCTGCGCTTGGATTACTCTGGCCGGGTCAACTCGGATGCGGAGCAGATAGAGGGTCGTCCTGAAGAAGAATATCTGAACGCTGTTTGCGCCAGCAAGTGCTGGGCTCCCACCGTCATCCTTAACGTCTCTCCAGTTCATGACCGTCCATGTGGTTTCCCAGCCAAGTTCCTCAGTCGCCTCATGGAGCAGTTCGGGTTCCATGCGCCCCGCACTCTGCTTATTTCCTGTTTGGACTTGAACGCCGACGAGGATACAAAGTGCAGTGAATTGGATGAACTGGCATCGGTGTGCCAGCAGCCAGACTGTGATACTCCGTAACATCACACTGATTTTACGTTCATCTCTACGGAATGAAGATGATAGTGACGTTATTTACAAAGTGCGCATCGCCAAGGGACGTTTAGTAGAAGGAAAACCGGTCGGTTCAGTCGATTTTGCCAAAACGATGGACGATGGTGCGCCGGCGCTGACAGAGCAGGAAATGGATTGCACCATGCGCTGGATGGCTCGTAAAATCAAGGACGAAAATGGGAGAGTCAAGTGGGAAGATTTCTTGTTGGTATGGTAACCTCTAAAAGCAAGGTTTTGGGAGTAGATGCATGACGCTCCTCGGTTCGTTGCTCTCTCTCTCTCTCTAGAACTTATTGGAGCTGAAGGAAGAACTACCGAAAAGTGGATTCGTCTACTGGAATTCACAACAGTCCTCTGACCCGGAACATCTCAGTGCTAGGGACGTGGTCAAAATTGAGATGCGAAGGATGCCAAAGCTGTTTCTGCACCATGTCCTGGCAGTGATCTGTAAATCCGGTTTAGTTAAACTCACCATCTCGTGGTAAGGACACTGTATTGTGACAATATTTTTAAGAATCTCCACTATATAGATGTTGTAATTTTGTGCAAGTTGTTCTCGCTCATCACTCGATTTTCCTGCGATCATGGAAATTTTTAAATCGACTTAAAGCGTTTTATGTTTGCTGCAACTGGAGGTGTCTTTTCCGTAAGCAGTTATGACCACTGGTTTTCAGATCTCGCTGGTCTGTAGAATTATGTGCATAAATTCAAATTAAAGTACTGATGTGATACTTTCAGATATGTGACTAATTAGAACACCCTCGTATTTGCCGAGAAATGACTAAAGGCATTTCGAGTACTACATTAACTATTTGGTCTTACATCAGTACTTCGGTTTTCTCCAAGACCGATCATTTTAATTTTTCCTTTTAACCAACCGGTCACAACTAGATGTACGAGTAGAATAATACAGCAGGTCATCATGTAACACGCAGCATGCATGGTAGCCGAAGGCCGGTTCTTCAAAATATATATGTAGCAGAAAGGCTGGAAGCGACCAATCTTCGAGCATGTTGATTGACAACTACAAGTACCACAAAAAGCAGAGGCAACCCAATCTGACCGTTGTCCATTTTATCGCACGTCGACGCGTTAGTATTGCGAAAACGGCCATAATTAGTTTTCCGTCGCAGAGGTGACAAAAAAAGATTTATCGGCAGCGGATGATTTTAATGACTGATGATTGGCAACCGTCTCTGTTCAGCGATCAGTAAAAGGCGCGTCGAAAGACGGGCCACAACATTAGTTTACAAGCCGGATTTGAAATCAGTTGCAAAAAAACACCGACCGCTCTGCAAAGTCATTTTTGTCATTCGCTCTGTTCAGCGTTAATCTCGATATCTCCGTTCAGTCCGTTGGTTTTCATGTTTCTCTGATAGGGACTAACTCTTTTTATTCATGATCATACGTTACGTACGTATGTATGAAACACAAAAAAAGTAGATCAGTAGGCCGCGGCTGGCGTAAGAACAATTGGTTTAGGAGACAGCCGCCAAGTGCTGAATCGACTCCATCGCCAGTTTGGTCGGCTCGGCGATAGAGTCGATAGACCAAATCGTAAATCTGTTCGTGAAATGAAACATTTAAGGATAAAATAGAAATTGTTTTAGCAAAACGAAGGTTCCGTTATAATTCTGGATATCGAGAGAAATAGCAATTTCGACGTTACAGGCTTACAGCATCAAAGCGGTTTATATTGCCGTTATTGCGAATCGGTTCGCCATGTTCTATGTCTTGTACTGATCAGCCCGTCATAAGCACACCTTGAATGCTTTGGAAGTCTTAGTCAACTTCGCGTACTGTTCAGACCAGACCTGGGCAGTTAATTTTAACTATTTAACTTAACGCGAGTTTTTTTCGATTTAACGAGTTGAAGCTTAACGAGTTGAAACTTAACTTTGAAGCTTAACTCGCCAGGACGAAAACTTAACTCTAGCGCAACTCAAAAATAATATAGCGCAACTCGAGTTTAACGTAACTCTGCGGGTTTCAGGTGAAAGCAAAAATGAAACAAAAATATAGAAAATATCAGAAAAAAAGGTATTTTAACCGTGGATCGCATAAATTGCCATAATTACAAAAGTATGTGTGTACCCGAAATTTCTCGAGCCGACGTACACTATGACCGCCCAGGGCTTTGTCTAGATGATTATGCTTAGGGGAGTCCATGCTGACAGTGAGTGTGATCGTTCAATTTGAGCTAAATTAACAGCGTGCAGAGAACGTAATTTTTTGCGGAGCAAAATTTTGCCAACGCGAGGACAAATCATGTTCCGCACCAAAATCACACGCGAATTGATCGTCTGTGCGTCTTCGCTACCTGCCCATTAGGGAAGCTTAATAACGCGGTCAACACTGTCAAACAGCTACACTAACTTCGGTAGCCGTGTGAAGCGAAATCATAGTAAAAAAGTTCAGCGTTGCCGGCGCTCGGCCGTAAAAAGCCAGGGTCAAATAGAGGGAGGAATTTTGAGAAGGAGGAATTTTTGTGTGGTTAAAAAGAGGCAGAAATTTTGTCAGATAAGGACTTTTCTTATGTTTGATTTTTTCTTGAGGGAGAGAGATAACAATAAGAAGAAAAACCAAAAAAAACACAAGGATGTTTTCTTATGTTTCTTTCTTTTGTTTCATTCTTATTTTTTCTTATGTTTCATTTATATTTTCTTACGTTTCATTCTTTTGTTTCTTTCTTATTCTTTCTTTCTTTCTTTCTTATGTTTCATTTATATTTTATCTTCCTCCCTCAAGAATAATGCGTCTCTCGCTCTCTCCCTCAGGAAAAACATGAAAAAGAAACCTAAGAAAAAGCATGAATTTCAAAATCAGTTTTAAGAAAAAAAAATTAGCAATGGTCTGTGTCTCAAATCTGGTGAAAGTGATATCGGCATGCATAAAAGACTACTTGAAGTGGATTAATAAAATCATGATTTTTTTTATTAGAAGTTAACTCCAGTTAACTCTAGTTATTGCGGCTAACTTAACTCGTAGCGTAACTCGCGAGCTGCGAATAACTCTTAACTCTAACTATGAGTCGAAATCTCATAACTGCCCAGGTCTGGTTCAGACCAAAGTCTTGCTTGCACGGTGATCGCGGAGTGACGAAGAACATAGTGTTCGTCTTTTAACAAGAATTTAGCACGCTGCCGGATGTGGCTTGCATGAGTCACGCAAAACTGAATTCGGATATAAGTACTATTACTGGCTGCGGGACTTCGTTGCACGATGCCGTGGTTTGCCGTGCGATACCGTCCATCTAGAACAGTGCCGTATGACACTGGTATTAGAGTAGACTACTCTGTGCCCACGACAGCCGCCCCATCCGCCGCCTACCTGGTTGGCTCAAGCTCAAGCACAAATATCTTGATCTTCGCCAACAGCGGCGATGGCACAGTGGCTGTGCTACGTGGATCTCACTCGGTAGCCAGCGGTTCGATTCCGCTCCATCGCCATTTTTGCGAATGGCTCACGGAACCGCCCTCCTTGTTGAGATCCCCACGGACAGCCGACTGAGGGCTGACTCTGTAACACTGGCCTGCGACATTTATCTGCGCGATTATTTAGAGCGTGACTGTCTGATCGAGGTCGATATCGACACCGCGCGATTGGCGCATGGTGACGGTTTCGACTGTGCGTTGTGGGATGAGTTGGAGGCAGCGCTGCCGATGGCAGATGAGCAGCAGCTGCAGACGCTTTTGCTGCGACTCGGGGACGGTAACTCGAAGACACAGGACATACTGGAAAAGGACATCTGTCAGGTAAATATTCACGACAGCAGCTTCCTATGGCTTTTTTTATTCTGCAGCTGTAACCGGTACCAAAATGGTAACCTTTTGCCCCGAACGGTGGCATAAAGGGCCTATCCGAAAACGCTGATTTTTGAGTTAAAGTGTTACACTCCCAAAACTGTCACCAGCGTTACCAAAGCGTTTTCCAGGTGAAACAAATTATAAAATTTAGTCCCCTTAGATACCATATTGCTGGACCGCAGTTAGAGTCTCTGGCAAAAGGGACATTCTGCCGGAATCAATCCTGTGGCTCCGGGCATGGGGGATTTTATTGCCTAAATGAATTTAATAGCCTTGGGCACAAGGGACATTATTACCGGAATAAATTTAGTAGTGCCGTGTATGTGTATGTGAACTCTTGCTACAGCGCACTAGAAAAGGTTTTGTCCCAACTCCGTGAAAAATTTAGTAGTGTCCGTAATCCGGGCCATTATTGGCGGATTGAATTACTAGGTGTCCGACAAGGGGGACATGTTTGCCGTATGTTTCGGCAAAAATGTTTGGGAGCAATTTTTCCCGATGTCATGCAAAATCCGGGGCCTTTATGTCGTTTTGCAGGCGCTGTGTGCGGTGCAGTGGGGCGATCCGCGTCCGTCGCCTTATCGCGGAAGGAAGTGGCGTATGGACGGACTGGACGACCTGCAGCTGGAGAAACTGTCGCTCATCACCCGACACCTTCTGGTTAAACGACAAGAGAAGACGACTAAGAAAGACTGGGAGTATAATGTTGAACTACGCAAACATTTTCCATGCTGAATTTATCCATAAAATACCGTCTTCAGCTGGACTTTTAATGCTGAAAATTTCACGTTGGAACTTCAAACAATTATGGCTACGAGGAAGGGGTAAATGAGCTCGATGCACCCGAGCAAGGGGTAACAGAGCTCGTTATCTGTGCCCGTGACTGTGCAACACGGCCAGAATTCGAATCAACGGTTGGGTTCCACACACAAAGTCTCTATGCTGTGTCTACGAGAAACGCAAATGGCCATGACTGCACCATGAATCATAACTTGTTAAGTATCAAAAATCTCGTGAATTTTTTCTGATTCTTTTGGAATGTTATTTGCTTGGTTTCGTTCCCAAATGTGCAAAACAGAAGTGATTCAGTTTAGCAATACAAGTCTATGGAGACAAAAAACTATCGGGCTCAATGACTGCTTCAGGTGTGCTGCGTGATAGCACGGGCTGCCGTCTCTGGGTGGCTGGCCGGGTTGCACAGTCACGGGCACAGATAACGAGCTCTGTTACCCCTTGCTCGGGTGCATCGAGCTCATTTACCCCCTCCTCGTATGGCTATTTTGCCGCAGTATGACAATAAGGGTCTAAATAGCCCTTAGGCTATTTAACCGCACACTGCGTCAGAATAGCCAGTTGGCTATTTTGCCGCACTACGGTTGGCGAAATAGCTTGTTGGCTATTTTACCGCACACTGCGTTAAAATAGCTCGTCAGCTATTTTGCCGCGCTATTGCAACTAGGGTTGAAATCACAATTTCAATCATTTCACATTCAAGCTTCAAATCAAATCATTTCAAATTCAAACGAGGGTCCGTTTGAAATTTGATTTGAAATGATTTGAAATGTGAAAATTTGAAATTATGAAACCACGTGAAATGCGTTTGAAACGATTTGAAATGGAAAAAAATTTTCTTTAAAGTATTATTTATTTACTTTTCAGTGGTGAAAACCATTAAATCTGCTTAAAAGTTCTTACAATAAAGTGAAATTGTTGATAAAATCAATGACAAAACTGTAAATGTTAACCATTCAGTTAATATCCCTGTTTATACCAGGAAGAATTTTTCGAAATATACGAATAAAAATTAAAAAAAATAATTCCTTTTTAAATTTCAAATTTCAAATCATTTCATTTCAAATCAGTTTCATTTCAAATCATTTCAAAAACGACCAAAAGCCGTTTGAATTTCAACCCTAATTGCAACTGCAGTGAAGCAAGTCGGTGGACCGAAACATCTTCCACGTGTATGCTATTGCCAGAAATCACCTTTAAGCTCATCACTGGTGCAACTGGGGATCGAAAATTGTACTGTAGCCGCTAGATGAAGTGGCTCCACTTTTAAATCCGGCCGCTGCCTGCCACTGGCCGGGCATTGAGCACGAGCCTTCCTCAAACCGGGAGGCGCACACTTTGCTTTTCGATATTAGCACTGTACTAACTGTTGTCTGCCCCTGCCAGGCGCACCCCAAAAACCACAACAAACGTTTATAAATTGAAAACTATCAGAGCTCTGACATTACATTATGCTCTTACAATACTTATTGTACGTTGCTAAAAATAAGAAAACTCGGTAAAACATGTAGAACGTCAGCATCAGAGTCAAAATTGTTTGAAATCAAAAACAATTCTGCATGGAGCAATGTGTGTGTATTGGGCTTGCATTTTCCCTTATACCAGACTCTGTGGAGCCACTAAATCTAGCGGCTACAGTACATCACAATTATATTCATTCATACCACAATTCGCCATTTACCAGCCAGGGCGACAACAACGACAAAGAACGCAATGCCGGACCTTTGCCAAAAACTGACACAAACAGTAAACAGCGGCACCAAAAGAGCGCGAAAAACAGATGCAGGGAGCATTGCTAAGAAACGTGCATATGGTCACCGATCTGCGGTCAAGCAGTAAAAGCGGCAGTCCGTGTGAACGGCGTCTTGCGTGTGCACCCGGCCAAAACGTCTGGGCAAGCAATCATGTCCGTCGAACGTGTTCGTCATTAAGCCGACCAAAGCGCTGGGGAAAAAAAAAGACCACTATAAGTGTTGCTAATTTCAGAGGCCGCACACTCGAGGCGGTAGACACCTCTTGTGGCATGGTGTGTCGCCCGCACGAAGGTGGCGACGCAACTCGTGACGTAGAGCTAATCGCAAGACCACTAAGTACGTGTCGTCACACTGGTCGGTAAAGTAGCATAGGGCCATAGGGAGCAAGTGCTAAACCTGAGCTCTAGCGCACCTGACCAGCATCGACCCGCGATCCAGATCCGGTCCAGACCCAAAAAAAGTTCCGGTCCAGACCTAGACCGAAGATTTTACTACGTTCCAGTACCATGGGCCAAACTCACAGTGCCTTGGCCAAGGTGATGCCATACATCGGCCGTGAGCAACTCCAACGGAGATTGCTCAGTCCTAGGGACAGGCGACAAACCATTGAGTACGCCAAACCTTGCGGGAATTACTACGCCACGCTCGAACCAACGGGGCCATACGGTTTTCGTGGCGCAAGTCGGACCAGTTTTGACCCGGACGAACCAAACTCGACCGGTTCCACGAGTTAGGTCGAGGCCAGAGCCAGGCGGGACAACCAAATCCTGCCGGCCGACCTGGACACAAGTAGGAAAGTTATTAACGCCACCCAGGACGATACATTCCTGGAGGCGTCCGAAGGGCTGCTTGAGGCCAACCAGCTTCAAGACAACCAACCTGGCGCCGAGATGCCGGCGCAGGCCAATAGTGTCCCCCGGGTTTTGGGGCGCCAACCGGCTATACCTGATCCGGGCCACGCCCAATCTGAGGGACCAACGGTGACCAACGGACAGGACACGGGACGGGGACCCGGTGCCAAGAATCTAGTCCGGGCCAACCTTGTCGCCCAGGATTCGATAACAAGTCCAACCCTACCGGGTCTGGACCGGATCCAACCTGAGGCACCAACGATGACCAAAGGGGGAGACAAGGCGCAAGACCAATGCCAAAATCCTGGTCCAAAGGCACATCACCGGGGCCAACTGCTCATGAGTCAGTCGCCAATCATGTTCGAAGTTGATGGCTCAACTCATCCAACGCCATCACCCACCAATGACGTCATCGGCGTGCCCGGCCGGACCAAACCGGACCCGGACCCAATAGTGGACTTGTCGAGATTGACTTGAACCAGTCAGCCTTGGCCCACAGAACCTGATACAAGCAACCCCGCCCGAAGAAATCAACGAAGTCGAAGTCCTCAGGATCAGAGTGCGGGACATGACCAAGCAACTTGTCGCCGCAGCCGAAAGGACCCTCACAGCTGAACAGCTGATGAGAGAGGAGATCAGAAAGTACAAAACCCTCGCATCCAAAGCGGAAGCAGAGGTTAGACGTGTCTCGGCTAAACAGGCCCAGACCCAACTCGAGTTGACTAAACTCAATTTGGCCTCATGTCCCAAGGCTGAGCGAGACAGCTTGACAAAGACATTCATCGCCTAGAAGTGGCGGTGGCGGGACTTAAGTCTCGCTTCAACGAGTACCGAGCTGGCCACAGCCAGGAACGACCTGGCCGCGGCCCGGGCCACAATTGACGAAACTGACTCTAAGGCGGACCGCCTACAGACGGACAATGATGGTCTAACCGACGACATGGCCAACCTGCAGGACGAGATCAACCGCCTGCGCAACGGATATCACTTGCTGTACTAGAATCACCAGACTCTGCTGCAGGCGATCCAACAGGGAGGGCTGGTGGACCAAACGGTCCAACAGAAGGAAGCACAGATCTCTGCCCTCCAGAACCAGCCCAGGACCGAATTCAAGGATTCGGATCCAGTTTGAGCAAAACAACGTCATTGGACAACAAAACATTGTCCAATTGGACCAGGCCTTTGCCCAAGCCAAACAGGTGTTCCAGGGCCAACATTACCGCATCATCAAATTGGAGGCCAATAACGCCAGCCTGGTCAAAGACTACCAGGTGGCCACCCAACGCATCACTGAACTCAACGAGGATCTTGAAAGGCTAAGCACAGAGAACGCCTGCTTAGACGCGAAAAAATCACATCTCGAGAATTTACATTCCGAGATGTCCAGAACCGCCCTCCTACCACACCTTTCCGGACTCGGATACACAACGTCAACAAGAAAAAGCAGACGACGCTTTGCGGCAGGACCAACGGTTCTACCGTCAGCCAATGTATTACCAACAAAATTACCACGTGAACATGGCCGTGGGGGACCCATCAGTGGGACATCCTCCGACTGGCCCGACCATACCAGGGTCGTTAAGTTTGGTGAACCAGGGATCATCACCGGCGACAGTAACGATACCGCCACCACCAATCCCGGTCAACACATCAGCAACTATGGGTCAATCGACCATGGTGATGCCCGCAACTCAGACTCAACCGTCTGTGCCAACTGGGCCATTGTTTGGCCCGAGCCAGCCGACGTCTCAGAATCACACGCCGAGCCCCGGATACTTCGGGTCAAGCCCAATGTACCCATCCCTGTTTCCGAACATGAATTTTCACCTGAGCCCACACCTGGTCTCAGCCCAGGCTCCCATAAGCAGCACGGATCCAAACAGGTCCAATCCACTGAGCTCGATGTTCGGACCATCAGCAACACAGGGACAAAATGGAGGCCAAAGTGGCACACCAACGGTGCAACAGCCACTCATAGGCCAACTAAGCCTAACTGGCCCTCCTATCTCAGCGGCAGCTTAAACGGACCAACCCCAACCAGTCGGGCCAGAATGCGCCCCACCCACCCGGCGCACTGCCAGCGGCGGCGAAGCCACCCGGACCTGCAGCTTAGCCAAACCTGGGCCAGAATGCGCTTGTGCTGATCCAGCTGCCCAATGGAGCATATGAGTGGATGGCGTTCAACGCAGTTATCCGATCCCCGCCGCAACCGTTGGTGAACCCTCAACAGGGACATCAGCCAGGCCCAGCGCCACAGTCACTGCATCCACCGCTACAAGTAGTGGTACAGCAGATCACGCCTGCACCATCGCCAAGGGCCAGTCCACCAGTGCATGATTTGGTATACATGCAAACGGTGGCCGATGCATATGCAAAGGCCAAGGCAAAGGCCAGACAAACAACGGACAAACAACTAGACAAACAACGGAGAATGCGGGAACCTCGTATCAGTTTTACGAACTCCTTTTCAGAAGATCTGGATCCGTGATTGTGTCCGTAAAGCAAACAATCGCATAAATTACAGGCCCGTTCCCGGCTAAACCGTTCCCGGCTAAACCGTTCCCGGCTAAACCGTTCCCGGCTAAACCGTTCCCGGCTAAACCGTTCCCGGCTAAACCGTTCCCGGCTAAACCGTTCCCGGCTAAACCGTTCCCGGCTAAACCGTTCCCGGCTAAACCGTTCCCGGCTAAACCGTTCCCGGCTAAACCGTTCCCGGCTAAACCGTTCCCGGCTAAACCGTTCCCGGCTGTGCCGTTCCCGAGACCCGCTGCCGACTACGGCGGTAATTGTGGTCTCAGCCGGTAGTCCAGGTAACGAATTCACTAGTCGGAACGAAACATGCAACGGAGGAAGCAGAAGTCGAAATGGCGGCAGTAATAATTGGGGGCATTTTCCGACGGCTTCCTCTGTACAAGAATGGAAGTCACAGAAAAGTCTTGTATGGGGATGTTTTCTCTGAGCTACGGTAAGGCCAAGAGTGGAATAGCAAACCGGTCCAGACCCGACGAAGAAAATCTGAGGACCAGAAACTAACTACCCTGGGTCAACTTGCCCCTTAAGCGAGAATGTTGGTGAGCCCAGTGAAACCTCAATCCGGTGTTGAGCGCCCAATAGGTGCTGCAATAACCTGATTTCTTCGCGGATGGAATGTTGCACCAAGCGCCAACTAGTGCCGCGGCTTCGCGAAACTGGGGCGACTTGGTGTCACTCCAACAGGATGGCATAGTACCCAACTAAAGCCGGACATCAGCCAAACGAACGACTAGACGGTCCCAGAGGACGACTTCGCAACGCAAGTCAACGGTGACTAACCCAACTTCACCGGTCCGGAAAACGAAATCACCGGAGGGTAACCCGGCTTTACCGGAGAAGAACCGGAAAACCCCGGGAGAACCTCTGGACGCTGTTTTCAGTAAGTAACGCTGTTTGACAGTTTCCGGCACTTTTCGTACTGAGCGCACTCAGAGTGCGCGGCGAGACAGGCTGGAACAATGGTGTGGCAAAATAGCCAACTGACTATTTTGCCGACCACAGTGCGGCAAAATAGCTGAGCAGCTATTTTAGCGCAGTGTGCGGTAAAATAGCCAACGAGCTATTCCGCCCACCTTAGTGCGGCAAAATAGCCAACTGGCTATTTAGCCGCAAACACTGCGGCAAAATAGCCACTTCGAACAATTATTTCGCCTGCTGATGTTCTCTTTTTAATTCACATGTGTTCTGCAACTCCGGCAGTCAGCGCTTTGCTGTTTAATACGACTTTTCTTTTGCTTTGAAATTCGGGACTGCCAAATATTTAAAATATTTCCCGTGATAATAACAATATTCAGTACGAAAAAGTGCCAGTTACGAAAGGATAAAAAGTTCGTACGCAGACGACAGCCACTGGAACGCTGGAGTGCAGAACAGTTTTACGCATTGCACTGAAACCTGGCAACTCGGCATGCGTATCGTACCGCACGGCAGACTGCGGCATACTGCAAGGAAATCCTCCAGCCAACAATAATCATTTGCTTTAACATCCGATCGGTAAACGCGGCGATTGGCACTGTGAGTACTACCAACAGCGCAGTCCATCTGCAAATTCAGGCGGACACGGTGCAGATGAAGGGTGCGCAGACGGACTGCGGTAGACAACTGGCCACATGCTGAATCATGTCGCACACCATCAGCGCATCGAAGGTCATCAAGTCATCAACTGGTTGTCATCGGCGTGCATGACTACAACGCGTTGCGTCCCGGGGCGTAAGCATTTGTACAGCGTCCCTAAGGCGAGAAAACGGGCAGGTGGCCGGTTGACATCGTTCTCATGCCGGATCACCAAGGTGGAACGCAGCGCTGGAGTATCCAGGATCCGGTTCCACGTAACGCACATCATGCGCAGCTTCGTCTGATTTACAGTGTCCAAACGGGAAAAGACCCCACAGTTCCAAGTTCCAACGGTAGCGTAAAAGGCGCCACAATGTCATTTTTGACCCGACCAGTGCTGGCGAGATTATCCGTGACCATCGGGATCATTTCATAATGGAAACGATCAACTTCTCTGCTAAAATTCTACTCAATAATTCGTAATGTCGACACAACAAAATGGAAATCTTGGAAAGCGAATACCGACCTTGCAACGATACCCTTTTTCTTGGGGACTGCTCCGGCCAGCGGCGTAGGGAGGTTTCGGGGCCACGGCCCCGTGGCCCCATACCTTCCTACGCCACTGGCTCCGGCAAATGTAGCTTATTATGCCGCCCACGAGGTCCACAATGAGCATTGGCGAGTAGAAATGCAGACTGTAGCTGTTCAATCGCTGCATGAGCGAACGGGCTTCACTGGTGGAGAGGGAGCGAAATTCGGCGCCCAGGTCCACACTGCGCCTGGAAAAGATACCTGCTTCGATACGATTGGCCAGTAGGACACCTGCGTCCGCAGTACGAATGCGATGCGTGGGAACGATGTCGGTGCAGAGAAATCCACTATCTGGACTCCTCCAGTAGCCAACTGCCCCTCCGCACCATGCAGGCGGCCGACTGCGACTCACACGGCTTAGTCTCATTTTCTCAGGAACCCAAATCCACGGACCCAAATCCCAAATTTCTGTTGGTACACAATATGGAACATGATGATTGCGAATGCTTCCAGCAAAGTGATGTGTTACGATAGCCGATGGGTTGTTTGGGAGGATCTACCCTGACGAAAGAGAGAGAGAGAAAGAAAGAAAGAAAGAAAGAAAGAAAGAAAGAAAGAAAGAAAGAAAGAAAGAAAGAAAGAAAGAAAGAAAGAAAGAAAGCGTCCAATCAGCGCCGTGACAACCAGTTGGGTGTACGTACAAGCGATTAGTACAAGCTTGTGGCACCGACATCCGTAAATTTTGCTTCGAAGTGTGCTGCCGGTCGTCGTTCGCTCGATTTTGACCGCTACAAATCGAGCGAACGACGACCGGCAGCACAAGTTGCACGAACTGATAGGCTGAAAAGGCTTGTTATCGCCTCTACCTTGCGGACCGCGTTGCCCAGTGCATCCTTGCCATACAAATTCACAGCTTCTGCTATTTCGGCACCGGCAGTGTCACCTCCAGCGCATCCCAGAATCCACAGCTACCATCACCGCAAGCTGCCATCGCGCGCTGACGATGTTCACGCTGATATGCGCTTTAAAAAAAGTCTGAATCTGTAGCCCTGATGATGCACTTCCACGATGTGCAAGCATTTTCCCACCGCTTCGATATCTCTTTATTCACCTGTGGTACAACGTACCTCGTATTATTACGAGGGTTGGTAGTTATGTTCTGTCGTTCGTATATTAGTTATGAAAGTAAAAATATGAAATAATTTTTAAAAAGTAGAGCATATCATAACTGTAATAGTAGGTTAATGGCCGAGTCAATGACCGCTCTCGGTGGCAGTCAGCGTGAGTAAGAGCACGACTCACTCGCACCAAATTTAATTCACAATTAAAAATGGCGCATTTATGCCCGAACTCAGGTGGGAGCTATTTCACATTAAATTTTTTTTAAAAAGCGGAATGCAACCCAGTAACTATCTGAAGCGCCTGTTATGTTGGGGACTAAATATTCTTATGCGTAAGCCACTTAGCGGGTGTTTTGTCGTTTTTATCCTGGAAATTTAACGAGGAATGGCGCCAGGAGATCGGAACAGTCGGTTTATTGAGGAACCTAAAACAGCACGCCATCCTCTTGCGTTCTGCAGACACCAGTCCCCAAATGTGTTTGTCTGGTAGATAGATAATGAAGTGTAGGCCAGAGCCCCAGTAACGGATTCTATATTGCGCGTTGATTGGATTTTCTGCAAGGCCGCGTACCGTCGGGCCCCTCTTTTGTTGACTAGTGGTTACTTTTGTTTTTGCATTTAATGTTCCTTAGCAAAGCCGAACTTCTTTGATTTAGCCATCATTTCTCAGTCTACACTCATGACAGATCCTGGTTTCCTTACCACGATATTTAGTGGAAGCAACAGAACAGAATAGGATTTTGTGAATAGAGTGTGAGGCCAAGAGCCACAAAGCACCCCGAGAAACGTTTATCTTGGTGCGCCTCGCAGCTGTGCAATTATTTAGAAAAGCCTTTTCGGTCGTGAAATAACTATCAACCGTATACAGTAATCTGCAAATACCTTGACAACTTTCTTTGAGAAAACGCGAAAAAATGGAGGCGGGAGTTGGTCGACTGGTGTAATTGGCACCACGACGGACCCAAACCAAAAGCCTCTTTAATAATAAAAAATTTATTTTGCTTAATCTATAGTTTGAATATTCCTGTAACCTAAATACTCGATAAGCTTGATCCTGCACAGGTTCAAAATTTTTCCGAATTGGAAAGATTCGTTGCAGAGAAACGAAATAACAAAAAATAAGAAATTTAAACGAAATTTTCAAGGTGCCATCGTTCAAAAAATTTATAACTTTTTTTGTACCATACTTACAAATCTGGCAACAGATGAAAACGATGCCTTAGAAGTTTAGTAATAGTAATATGAAAATAATATAATAATTGCATGAATCCAGAAATAAATAAAACTAATACGACATAACATAACTACCAACCCTCGTAGATAATCAAAAAAAAAACATCACACTTTTACAACCGCTTCCTGGTTATTAGTGCCTTTTCCCTGATAATGACAGAGCCGCTTCTGCTGCAAAACTGACATGCTCGTAGCACGAAAAAAAATTCTGGAGATGCAAACCGCGGTAACAAGTGGCGCATGAACGGGTTACAACATTTACAATGTACAACTGGAGAAGTTGTCGTGCCTCCCAGTCACCACTTCTCGCGGTTGTGCGCCGACGGACGCGGATCCGTGGAGTGCAGCGCGCACAGTGCCTACCAAAGCCTCGATTGGCAAAGCATAACCAGCGCAACGCTGTCGCATGTTCCGTGCCGACGACGGTTGTCGCTTCATTCTCTTCGCGGAATCTCCGCCCACCATCAAACAATGGAATAACTGGCGCGAAATCTTGCCCAGTGGGATGAGTGGATTCACGCTGTATTCGTGCACGGCGCCGATCACAGTTGCGCTACGGGCGCGTAGTTAACGTGACCGAGGATGGACTCTTCGTCGACCTGCTCGGGCCCATCGACGACGGGAATATGTTTTATATGGATTGAAATAAAATGAAACCGTTTTCCAGAATCGGGATGAAAAAGTTCGTATACTGTAGCCGCTAAATGAAGGTACAACACTTTCAAGATACCGCAACTGCCTGAGCTTCCTGACTTACCTTAACAAACATCGTAGCTGTAGTTTGCTGTATGGCATAAAACGAAACAGCCGTTTTTGCACTTGAAAAATTTATTTATACTTTATTTATGTCTTGCTGTTTCTTTTCTGACGAGGTCAGTCTTTCGCCTGTTTATATAAACCATGAAACCATGATGTGCTTGCACACCGGGCTTCTGTGGATGCTATTCTGGTTATAAAATTAATAAATCTACCACCCACTGTTTTTTTATATATACACAGTTCCTAGAAGTATTGCAAAAGTGCACTGAAGTGCGAGCACTCTAGTAATGCCGCTAAACAGACCTTTACTGTTTCACAGCGCACTTTGTTGGCAACTTGGCGAAGCTGGCGTTGCATACAGGCCACCGTGACTTCTTTTAAGCTGTTAATTGCAATAAATTCTTCCATTTTATTTGACCAACAAATTCTATTTTTTCAATATCCCTCCCTATTTTTGACCCTGACCCCGACGACAGTACAATGAACACTGGACGATTTTCTATATCAGTTTTCTCCACAGCCAGTCGAATGCCCAACTCGTATACATTTTGAAAAATTGGTCACCGGCCTGTTATTGGCAATCATTACATCAGCTTTCAGCTCAGCTCTATCTGTATCCTTCCACTCTATTTTGCAACCGGATATGGCTGAACTTTCATCGAACACTAATTACAACTGCGATCAGCAGTTAATCATGTACTTAATACATCGCACGAGGGGCCGCAACAACGGATTGTTTTACTGTCTAAGCGCTATTCTTCTTAAAAGAAGCACGGATGTAAAAATCCTGGTGGACCATCTGCTAGATTTGAACACGCATCTCCACAGCAAAAGCGATTAAGAGGGGCTTTTTTGGCCGTATTCACCGTGACTTCCAGCAATTGCTGATAGTCTCGGCAAAAAGGTACATTCTCCCAACCATAATTTCAGTGTGCAGTAAACTTTGTTTGCGATTTCAGGAAGTACTCTTTAGTGGCTACAGTTCGGAGCCGACTGTCGCATTGATAATATAAACGGTATTATTGTAGTGTTAGTCTGGTTTATTTAATACCGTATCCACGAAGATCGCTGATTCAAGGAAGCTCATAATGAATTCTGCACTACTTAAGCAGCCTATCAGCGCCAGTACTGGAAGACGCCCGATTCATCCAGTAGATTTCGAAGAAACGACGGTTCGCTCCATCGAGGCCAGGTTGTCCATTGCACGGAAGAAGGGATTTTGGTTGACGCGCAGACGGGCAAAGGACCTGGATCAATGCGCCTGATTCCATATGGAAAGGTCTATGTCTGCGAAAGAAGATCTCGACCAGAACTGATAAGGAGGATGAGAGAACGTAAGACCGACAAATGACATAATTATTCGAATCGTTTCTGTGTCTGTCGCACAGTACTGTAGCGTACTGCGAAGAATCGGATTTCGAATTGCGAATATAACCGAGTTCTCTCCGGTAACTCGGTAAACATAGCGGACAATTAATGAGCTGAATTACAGTGCATTTTAATTGACAAGTTGAAATACGTTGCACCCATTTTCAGCAACCACTTAAGCGAAGTGGCCCGGTCCATTGTGCCAAATTTGGGTACATACACGAAACTTCCCATTCCGCGCACTCCCAAACACTTTTTTGTATCGTTTTGCTGCATTCTGTAGCCAAATGATCTATATTAATTCATAGTTTGAAATTCATTTTAAAATTTGAAAAATATCAGGGAAGCCTGGTTCCGTGTTAAAGCAATCTTTATGCTTATGTGCCTTTTTCTGCAAAATTTGAAACAGATTGGTTCACAATGAAACTTTTGGTGCTCCTTCTTGCATCTTCCATAACCGCCCAACCGGATGTTGCGCTCGTAAACGGTTTTCACGCCAACGTAGACCAATCATTTGACTACAGGATGCAACACTACGATGCACAAAACTTTTTGAAGTGCGCGGAAGTGGAAGTTTTCGTGTATATCCCCCAATTGGGCATCATGTACCGGGACACTCCTTGAATGAGGAGAGATCACGCCAGCCGTGTTATCTTGGTATTTCCCTCGTTTCTGCCTGGTTTGGCTACCAGGTGTAACCGGACTATCATTCAAACACAGTGAAAGCACGCTGTGTGCGTTGCACAGGAGTGCGAACGAAACGAAACGGCTGCCAAACAGATCGTTTATTAAAATGGAATTTTAATAAAGGCAATGAAGCCCGACAAATCTAAATCATCCGCAGGATGATATCAAAACCCCAGATGGGAGCAAAAGGAAGAACAGAATCGACCAGTCAAGATATTCTTGGCTGGGAGAAGGCAAAATCCGAAGTGAGGCCGTACATTTTAATGTACGGTCGAATCGGCAAAAAACAGACCGGAGAGACGGTGCGATATCCACGCAGCCCCACTATCCTGGGCGGTGGCACCGATCTCCTGACATGCCACGGGACGGAACTCCGAGCTCCCGCGAGGACACAGCAAACAAAAACAAACACCAAAATAATGAGCAAAATGCGACCGAGTACAACTTGCGGCGCATATACTAGGTTAAAAAAATCACAAAAATTTGGCGAATTTGATGAGATCCATTCCATAATGAATTCAGCTTGGAGAATGACTTGTCCTCCATAACAGCATTTCGGCAGCATCGCTCACGCATCATTCAGCATGTCGGTGTCAGCGTCGACGGCAGCAGGATCGGAAATACAATCGGCTATAGCGGCTCCGGCGACTGCATACAAAGCATCGCCCAGTATCTGAGACACTGGTTGCACAGATTGTGCCGACACGTTTTCCATTGTATCGTGAAATATTTCGGTATCTTCCTCACCTTGCGGTGGCGGCAATCGAATGAACGGCTGTTCAGTATTGTCGGCGTCATCCAGATACTCATCTAGATAATCGGAACGGTATCGGCGAAAGAACGCAAGTTGGTCTTTATTCATTTCAGACTCCCTCATCTTGCGTAAATACGCGATCGTATTCCGCTTATAGTCATCGGAATTCGGTTCGGCCTCATTTTCAAACGACTTCGTCGTCTTATAAAATTCAAACTCGGCGTCGGACATACGAGAAATTGGTAATTTCACCAAATAGCTCTCGACGAGAATATCCTTCGTCTTCGGCTCTGTGCTAACAGATTTAGCTCTGTTAACTGTTCGTTGCGGCAGTGCAGCGTTAACAGGCTGCGTTTCGGCGGAAATCGACAATATAACATTTGCTGGTTGTTCATTCGCAACAATCGGCTGTTGTTCAACAAGAACAGTTGAAATCGGCGGCACGGGCGCAGGCACAGCTGGCAACTGCTGCTGTTGTGACTTCCCTGCAACACCCGATTTATTAGCGGCTTTATTGCCATTATTACTCGGCGGTCGTGAAACATTCTTATTCTTATTCGGCTCGGTACTCGTACCTGTGGATTTAACCGTAGTCATATCCAGCAACGACGGAGCGGATTTGAACTTCGCCAATGGCAGATTCGGCTTCACTTGTGGAATTATAATCGGCTGTGTAATGGGAGGAATCGGCTTAACGGGCTGTTTTCCGCCCATCACTCCCAACTGCGGCGTCGCGGAATCTCCCGACTGATTTTTCCGAATATTTCGGAACTTCGGCTCCGGCTGTACGGTTTTGCTTCCCGTAGGAGCATCCGGCGAATCGGGCAAAGGGCGCTTTTTGTACAGCTGGCCCTTGTCGAACTGCGTCTTACGATCACCGTATCGTTTCATACGGATATTAACATCATCGTAAAACTGGTCGGCTTCGTCAGTGTCCATTTCAACATGACCGGCAGCAGCCAGAGTGTCTTTCAACACCTGCGCTTCCTGCTGTTCGGTGAGCGGCTTCCCTAGCATTTCGATCAAGTCCTTTAACAGGGCATATTCGGCTCGTTCCTTACTTTGGTAGATCGCCTTATGGGCGCTATGACTACCAAGTAGTGCGGCTTTGATACTCATAGCGGCGAATTTTAATCCCGTATTGTAGGGAATCGGCGTCCAATCGATATTGCGCTCATTTAATTCTTGGTTTAAATAATGAGCGACTTTGCAGAAGAAGAAAAACTTCGCAGGATCGGCTTGTGGCAGTATATACTGCATAAAAAATTTTTCAGTTACCGGATCTCCATAAATTTTGAATTGAGAAATAATCTCAATATCGACGGCGGTGATCGGCGTGTACAAGTGCTTCTTATCTAACACTGTACGGAGATTATTACGGTGGCTCGACGCGTACGTAAGTACTTCCAACGAACGCGACAAGTCGACAGTGGAGTAATCAAACTCCATCATCGGGTCTTTTAGTCCTATCTTCCCCAGAAATGCCACGGCATTCTGGATCATCTTCTTTAAACATAACATTTCCGGCGCATTTGTCTTCGCTATATCAGCGACGGTAGCTAACTTGTGTATATAAATACCCAAGTCGCTGGTATACTAAGTTACATCGCGTAGGATCCTATTAGGATCGATGGTCGGCTGTCGTGGTCGTCGAACACCACGATTATCGCGGGAATTAGTTTCACGCGGCGGCGGTTGCTGAGATTCAGCCGGCTGATTAACATTCTGCGGTTTATTCGGCTCATTACGCTGCTGTTAGCTAGCAGAACGGATATTCGGCTGGTTTGCGCGCTGTCTGCCACGACTCTGCAAATCAGCGGACAATTTAGGTTCATATTTCGACAAATCTCTCCCGGCAACTACTATATTCTTGCCCGAGTGGGAGTGGTTTTCAGACGGCTCCAAGGTATACTCGATACGGTGTCGAGCACCAAATACTGATCGGCTACTGTCGCTAGACGACGGTTCCCTAATCGACGTATTAGAGTCGTCAATTGACAAACTACCTACTTGCTTCGACAGTCCGACACGCGCGTCTGGTTTCACACGCGACGTACTGGGCTGCACTTCGGCTGGACGCTGCTGTGATGCAGCACGGCTTGGATACTGCTGTGGTGCAGTATTTCCCGGATACCCACGCTCCCTCAGCCAGGGATCAGAAGTCTCTGCACTATCGACACTGTTCGGCGCCTGCTGTAAAG
Organism: Paramacrobiotus metropolitanus; assembly: GCF_019649055.1. Lineage (NCBI taxonomy): Eukaryota > Metazoa > Tardigrada > Eutardigrada > Parachela > Macrobiotidae > Paramacrobiotus > Paramacrobiotus metropolitanus. The sequence continues at coordinate 38,361 of NW_026570516.1, read as the reverse complement.
GTAGTTTATTATACGGCTGTATACACAACTTACAGGTAGGAATTATAAACTTATCTACCTGCTCGCTCTGCTAACGATATTGTTGATATTGCGGCTGATTGAAAGCGGCTTCGGCTTGCTGCTGATATTGCGCATATTGCGCCGGCTGATACTGTGTCGACTGGTACTGCTGGTAGTACTGCATCTGCTGAAGCGGCGACATGGGATTCATAGCATGTCCCTGCGACATAGTTAAATTAAGAACGTCAATTTTCCACTGACTGGGATTATTATCGGAACGATTTAAAGGAACACATTCCCAAGTACTTAGGGGACAAGTCTCAGAATCAGAGTCGGAACTAATTACCTGATTTATCGGCGTCTGCACTTGTGCAGGGTAGCTGATGGGCAAGTGCATTTGTGCAACATAATTGTTCGGCGGTGTGATCTGCTGAATCGGCTGATCCACTGGTTCTGGCATATCTCGCCATGGATCCCGCGGACCGGCTGTCGAAATAAATCGGCGGACTGCGTCATTCATGCGCGTCCGCAACCACGGCTTCGCCTGTAAGGCCGGCTCAAACTGCGCTTCCGTCACGGTGATGTATGCGTCCAGATTACGGGACAGCACCTCATTCACCAACCGTGGAACGACAATGTTCGGATCCAGCTGGTACAAATTCTGTCCCAGCAGGCATTCGGCGCATTTCCGGCTACTGGTGTTGCTTTCGCAACGATGACACGGCTCCATATTATCTACTTGATTATACCGGTTAATTAACCATAATTATTCAACGCTAATTTGCCTTGTTTATTAATCGGCTATTTAACATTAATCGACTATTTAACCTATTTTTTATTCGGTTAATCGGCATTTTATCGATTAATTAGAGCGACTACGTACGGACCACAATTTAGTGGGGGAATAATAACGGCTTATTAAATTAACTAACTATCCTAATTGATAATTAATTATCGGTTATTTTTACGAGAGTAATATCGACAGTTGATCGGCTTTTAATTTTAACAATAAATTATCGGCGTGACGGGCCGGGTGCATCTGCTGGGTTTATTCGCCCAGTTATGCCCCGTTCCGGATCATTAACGGAAATTATACGCGGGTTGAACACCAACTCAGATACGGCTAATTCGACATAATGGTCGACACGATTTCCCATTTCAGGACGAACCGTGCGAATATACTGCACAATTTCGTCGACTGTCGATCCCAATGGATCATTAATTTCGGCTATTGTACGGATAACTACCTCTTGCCATTGAGTGGCATCAAATAGCGGATAGTCTTGCAAAAAGGACACGTTCGGCGCTACAGTATAATATGCCATTAATTGGCGATGATTAAACTGACGTAAAAGTCGGCCTTGTTCCCATTCGCGATTAAGCGAAACTGCTACGGCTTGTGCACTATACCGATGCCTTAACGTATCGGGAATTCTGCCTAATAGCGGCTGTTGTCGAGATCTTAAGATCTGTCCTATAGCGTCTGCCAGAATGGCGTGTGTCGGTTCTGGAGGCGGCGGCGGTTGTCGAATGACCGTAACGTTCTTGCGTTTCTTATCCGGCGGTGGTAGACCCAAGTCTCTCACTGGGACGCCACTGACGGCACTCAACCGCGTACGGTTTGTATCAGCTAACGCATAACGCGGCACATTTAATCCGGTAATTTCCACAATTATTTCCCTACGGACTAACTCGTGAACAGCTTCCAAAATCATAGGAAACTGTTGTGCGGCGGCGACAAGTCGCATCGGCATAGTTAGCGTAATATAATTCGCTATTTCGGCGACAGACGAACCAAGTCTGTTATGAATATCGTGAATAGCGATAGTAACGGCTTCTCTAAAACTTTCCGGCGTACTGATGACCATACGCTCGTACCAACGACGGCGTAGATCTGTCGGCGAATACATAATGGTACTTGACCAATGCAAGTACACTTCTTACATTTCACCCCGATTAGCGGCACCTTGAATGGCTAATCGGAAGCGTTTACGACTTGCGTTATAATTCACCCGCCCCTTATAAAATTGAAATTTGAAGGTGAATGAAGCGGCTCTTTCCTTATTTTTCAGCTCTTTAAAAGCTGCTAATGCGGCATCGAGCATAACGGGTAGCTCTTCTGCAGGTGGGTCCTGCTCGAACGGAAGAGACGCACTAGACGGCGAAGACTCTTCTGATTTATTCGGCGATTTCTTCGGCGATTTACTCGATTTGTCAGACAGTTTATCTGGCGACGGCTTATCAATTCATGTAACGGATCATGATCGATAATGGTTACTGGATCGGTTTGGGCAGAACGAGAAACTCGAACTGTCTGTATTTCGACCGGCCCATCATCTGATTGGGCATGTGCCACAACGTTCAGACGGACTGTATTCGGCGGCGTTCGCGGCGTTATGGTACTACCTGATCCCGACGGACGCTGCGGCTGACGTTGGCCTTGGCCTTCCATTCCGACTTTGCCTACAACACAGTAAGCCCGGTTAATTGTACGGCATATTAATTACATGAATAATTCGAAAATTAATTCAGTAATTAATCGGCACGGCTAATCACTAATAATTGCAAGATTAATAGTGAAAGATCTCCAGATTGGAGCGGCTAATTTGAATCGGCAAGAGGTATGGACCACTACGGTAGAAACTAGTGGGGATTTAGTTCGGCAGGAGGTAAAAACCTCACGATAGTGGGGATATAGTCGACAGTTACCGTACATGTACGTATCCGTTTTTGTTACGGCGCACATGTAGCTTAAGTTTAATCGGCTTCTTTTTATTATTTTTACGGCTAATATCTTCGGCAACCGCACTTTCGGGTTCCCACTGATCATCGTCATTGACGGAGTCGGCATTATTTTCGACAGTATCGTTTATAACTTCAACAGCTTCTGCGGTATCGGCTGGTATGAACGGCTCAGCGTTCACATTTAAGCCATTTTCGGCAGATTTCGGCAGGGAGATCGTACTAGTTATTCCTTTACGATTCTCTTCGGTAGTATTATAACGCTTGAGGCGCTCGCAATTCACGATGCGAGTTTCTTCCGGCTTATCTTTATTTTCAATTTCGACGGCATTGGTATACGGGAAACCAGAAACTTCCCATCTACCTCCGAATTTTTCTCGGAAAGATTCGGTTTCACCTTTTTTCTTCTCTCGCTTTAGGAGAACTAGTTCGCCGATCTGATAATCGTCTTCTCGACGTTTTTTAATAAAACGTTCGGCCGTTTTAATAAATTCTTCTCGCATATAAATTTCGGCTAACTCATGCGCTCGCGCCAAATTATGGCGAAATTCTTCCATATATTCGGCTATCGACGCATGTTCGACTGGTACATTGGTCTTAGTGACCGTATCGGCTGGTATAACTTGCTCACGCCCGTACAGCATATAGTACGGCGACATGTGAGTAGTTGCATTTTGCACTCGGTTTTTAGCGGCTATAACAAACGGGAGAATGGTATCCCAATTCTTTTCCCGTCCGTCGGCGGCGTACATTGCCAACGAATCGGCAATAGTTTGCATTTGACGTTCGACTAGGCCTCTACCAATAGGGTGGTAGGCGGCACCAAAATGATGCTGTATCTTTAAGCGATGGTTGATCGCTTTCAGAAGCTTATTGTGGAAATGAGTTCCACGATCGGTATTTAAGATATGCGGCGTGCCATAGGGCAAAAATACGTCGTGAATAAGGAAACTAGCGACAGTTTCCTTTTTCGCATTAGGAATCGGCTTAGCTAGTACGAACTTAGTTAATTCGTCAATAGCGACGGCTATGTATTTATTACCTCTTGGGGTAATCGGCAAGGGTCCTTTTAAATCGACTTGTACTCGGAACCATGGAGCTCCGATAGCTATCTGTTGTAGCTTACCCGGCGGTGCTTTCCGTTCGGTTTTACGGTGTTGGCACAAATAACAATTGCGTACGTACTTATCGATATCGGCAACCATGCCGTCCCAATTATAACAAAGCGCAATCGCTTGGTACGTCTTCAGTGGACCCAAATGTCCACTAGCCGGTGTATCGTGCATAGCATGCATTATATCGACACGCATATGGTTCGGCACGACGAACCGTCGATCAAGGCGGCCGTCTTTTTCGGTTAATCGGTACAGAACGCCATTCCATAACTCAAAGTATGGATCGCGCTTGATTAAGTGCGTACTTTCGGCTCGGCCCTCAAGGGCATGAATACGTTTTTCGATTACAGGATCCTTTTCCTGTTCGGTTCGATAATACTTGAAATTATCTTCGACTTCGTCATGTTCGGCTGGGTCGGTGATAGTGACGACTCGAATGGTCGGAGTAATAAACTTCCGATCTTTCATTTCATCCCAGTCGTCATCGTCGGCTGTTTCGACCGGCGGTCCGACTGGATGTCGGCTTAAAGCGTCGGCATTATCGCATTGTTTACCCGGCCGATACTGAATAGTCATCTTGTGACTACTCAGCTAAAGTGCCCAACGGGTCAGACGCCCGTTCAAGCCTTCCTTCCTCGACACAGAGCGTAACAAGTTTGTTAGCGCTTGATGATCGGTTTGCACATAAACATGTGAGTATTTGATGAAGTGTCGGAACTTACGGCATGCAAATACCACGGCCATACATTCCAATTCGGTGATGGGATATTTGCGTTCGGCATCGGTTAGGAGCTTGCTAGCGTAAACGATCGGATGACCATCCTGATGTAGGATAGCTCCTATTCCTATCGTACTAGCGTCGCACTAGATAACTGTCGGCTTATTTGGGTCAAACTTGACCAAAACCGGCGCATTAATCAATGCATTTTTTAGATCGACAAATTCGGCATCATGTTCGGCTGTCCACTTATTCTTAACATCGATTTCGCCCTTTAGCAAGCCATACATGGCTCGAGTTCGGCTGGCAAAGTCCTTAACGAACTTGCGGTAGTAGTTGCATAAACCGAGAAAAGATCGAAGATCCTTCTCAGTTTGCGGCTTCGCAAACTGTTGAATCGCGGAGATTTTCTCCGGATCGGTTTTGATTCCGGCTTTAGACACTATGTGTCCAAGGAAATGCAACTCGGTTTCACCGACATGGCACTTGCTCGGCTTAAGCGTGAAGCCGACCTTTACGAGGCATTCAAACATTAGTCGGATTTTACGAATCAAGTCGTCGAAATCCTTAGCGGCTACAATAATATCGTCTAAGTACGCAAAGATATTCTCATTGCGTACTCCCACAAGAGCCTTATTCATAGTCTCTTGGAATGTTGCCGGCCCATTGCACACACCAAAGGGCATGCGCAAAAATTCAAAAAGACCGTCTTGCGTGATAAACGCAGTCTTTTCGATTAAATCTTCGGCCATTTGTATCTGCCAGAACCCGGCATTACAATCGACACCTACATAATATTCATTATCGGCCACGGATCGAAGTAATGCATCCGGTGACGGCAAAGGATAATTATTCTTTTTCGTTGCGTGGTTCAACTTTATATAGTTGACACAAAAACGCGTACCGATAGTACCGTCTGGATTCTTCTTAGAAGCCAGCACGGCTGGGAAACACCAGTTACTATTTGATCGGCGAATAATTCCTTTTTCGAGCATTTCTTTAACATGCTCTTCGATTATCTCCCAACCTCGCCAAGAGGTACGGTGCGGCTTACATTTAATCGGCGGGGAATCACCCGTATCGATGTGATGTTTTACAATTGTAACATCACCAAAAGGTCGGCGTTTAGTGGCAAATAGATCAAGATATTCAAGAAATACTTCCTTGATCTTCGCTATTTGTTCGGCTGTTAGCTTAGAATTAATCTTAAGCGTATCGACGGCTTCTCGGATTTCTTGTTGTTCTTCCGGCGTTCGTTCGGCTAGTTTGACGGAATTAATACAGATCTCATCATCTTCTATCTCTTCGTACGGCTCGAGGTAACCGATGAATTGACCTTTCTTAATCGACTTTCGACTATTATGGAAACTGAACAATCCCAGTTCAAATTTCCCATTAGCTGGTCTTACGACACCTTCGATCGGCTTAATATGCCTCTCCATGTAAACATGTGGGCTCGGCAAGAACAGAAACTTATCGGTCGAAAATTCTTCAGTTGGGTCGAATCGTGCTACTACTGCAGCCATATTTATACCAGGATTGATTAGAATTTTATCGGTAGCGAACACCTTAATCGATTGGAGGCGTGGGCTACGAGATGTAGATTCAGTAGTAGGCGACTCAGAAAATTCCCAAGTCTTATCAGTAGCTGTGGGATCAGTTGACTGATCAGGTTCAGCTGATTCCCTAATAATCGGCGTAGATTCAGTATTTACTACCGGCTCTACATTTGCAATGATTAGATTTGATGCATCAAATGATTGTATATGAGATAGGGTTCCATTAGGGCTTGGTATATTTTCGACTACGGTATCGGCATGATTCGGCTCGTTCGGCTCAACATTCGCCTCGTTACATGCGACATCATTGTTCGGCTTTGATTGCGGTTTACATTCTATAGTCGGCTCGTCTTTACTAAACTCCATTACGGACGCCATTGGGTTAAAATGTGCCCGAGGCGCTCGGTTAGCTTTAATCATGCCTTCCGCTTCGGGAGGCGTATTATTCGGCTTATATTTCGGCTTAAGCTGATACGGCAACTGTACGGCTGACTCTAGTTTTACTGTAGTCATTTTTTCTAAGTCATCTCGTAATGCCTATGGTACGTCGTATTTGAAGTACTCAAATGCTTCCTTCAGCTTCTTCTGTTTCTCTAGCATCAAGATATATTCATCTCTGAATGCTGAATCGAGATTGTTGATAAGCTGTTCGGCTTCTTCAGGACTTATGCCTGTAATCGGCGTGCTATCATCCGCTAGGACAAGAATATCTTGTCGAGTTTTATGAAATAATTTCGCTAGTCCCCGTACTTCGGAAACAAAAACTTGATATTCTTGCCATAATTTAGCAAACGACTTTCTCGGCGGCGGTAGTTTAATGTTCGTTTTGCTCGTGGCCCTTGCCACGGGTATCGGAACAATTTCGGCTTTAGGGGTCGGCTCTTTAGAGATATCAATAGCATTAATAGTTGGTTCCGATGCCACGGGTATCGGAACGATTTCTTCAATAGTATTCGGCTTTTTAGGTTCATTAGTTGATGGATCGACCATTAGGGTATTAATCCTATGGATCCATTGTAGTTCATTATCACGGACACCAAAGGTAGTGCCGGCCAAGAAGTCCTGACCCAATAGCACTTTAGTGTCGTCGACGGTCGGCTTAATGTAGAAGGAATGGTTGATTAGTTCGCCAAATATATTAACGGGTACCGTGCAGTAGTGGGTTACTAAAAATCCACACATACCACCGATTCCTCTAATGTTTAGCGGCTTAACCAACGGTAGTCTTTCTAGTTTTAGCTCATCGACGAACTCATTCGAGATGAGTGACGTCTCGGCTCCAGTATCGACCATAACCACAACGGTTGTGCCTAAGATACGTGCCCACACCATTAACGGTGGCGCTCGTTTCGGCTCTTTAGTTGAATCGACTTTAGAATCGTCAATATTGATTTCGTTTACAATCGGCTCGTCTCGTTCGATCGGTTCGGTGATTCGGATACCACTAATAGTTATTATTTCAGTAGTATCCGGCACTTCACCAGGCAACCGGGGAGTACTGCCGGAAGTTACTCCCCGTTGTCGTTTTCCTGGCTACTTGCTGATGCGGCATATTCATTTTGTTTCGGCGGCGGTAAACGTGACGTCGGCCTTGGACCATTCGACTGGCCCGGGCCTTGGCCACGCGACTGTGAATTGTTTCGGGAACGGCCACTATTAGGCGTGCCCGTTCCACTACCGGCTTGGCTTCGGCTGCGGAAATCCCTGGCGTACCGGCGATTCCCCGTAACCAGATCGTGATACGACAAATAGATTGGGTTCTCGGCTCGGGGCACGTCTTTAAACTGACATGCCTCAAAGTAGTGCCCGCAGACATCGCACTGCTGGCAGTACTCAACGACTCGGCCGTTTCTCATCTCCTTCTCCAACCGTGGAGCCCGGTTAGTATTCTCGGGAATACGTCCGGCGTTCTCGGCCCACAGCTGGGAACGGATCGACTGTTGATTATTATTGTTATTGCCGGCTGGCCTAACATTGCTGTTATTAGCATTACTTGCTGGCCTAATGTTACCGGTATCGTTGCCATTATTGGCTGGTCGATTTGGTCGGCAATTCCCCCCATTAATGGGGCGCGGCGGGCTGGCAGCTGCTGCCGCATAGCTTACCGGCTTCGGCTGGGTCTGTACCGTACGAACGGTCACAGAGTCGGCATTTTGGTTCTTACGTTTACTACCGACCGGAATCACATACTTTTCGGGATTGCTCGCCGTTAAATAGCGAATCTTTTCTAAAAATTCTTCCGGCGTGCGAGGATCCATGCCCTCGATTTTATCATGCAAAGTTGCATGCGACTTAATGCCCTTCATTAGAAAGGTCACGAATTGATCCGGCGTACCGGCATAACCGGCCTTATCTCTCAGCGTCATCATCGCCTGAAAGAAACTCTCAAGCGATTCCTGACCTGGACGGTACGTTCGGTTCGTGAGTTCGGACAACGCATTTACAGAGCGTCTGGTATCACCAAACCGCGCAACCAATTGGTTACGCCACTCCCGGTACGTAGTCGGCTTATTTGGGGACGTGAGCGGGCCGTTATACCAGATTACTGCCTCGTCCTTTAGACAGTAAGCTAGCTTGGCTATCTTACGCTCGTCGCTAACCCAACGGTTTTCTTTTGCGGCTTGCTCAAACTTGATGAGAAAACTATCAATGTCTTCCTTACTGCCATTATACGATGGCCTAGGAACCGGCTGTCGTATGGCGTCGGCTAGGTCGGCTTTCCTTAGCGGACTATTGGTTCGGCTTGTTCGTTTACTTAGCTTACGCAGTTCTTCCCGCAGATCTTCGCAAATTACCTCTGCCTCCTTATGGGAAACCTGCTGTCGGCTAATATCTACTGTCGGGGCCGGCTCCATGCGGGAGTGCATGGTTTCGGGCTGACCAGCACGCATTCGCGTGGGCGACCGTTCTTCGTAATCGATTTGGTTTTCGACTGCGGCCACCATCTGTTGATGCGTTGTCAACAAACGGTTATACTTTTCGGCTAATGTATTAAATTCCGACCGGATTCTCTCACTCGACTCTTGCAGCGTAGAGATCGAAACGAGTCGGTCGTTCGACTCCCTACTCAACTTCCCGTTTGCTTGTATAGCTTCGAGATACTGACTGCGGAAGTTAGTCGACGAATCCTTTTCTGATTTTAGTTCGGCTTTTAGCTGTTAAATTATATTATCACGTTCGACGACCTTGGCTCCAAGCCCTACAGCGGCTTTATTCGCCTGATGGGCGCCTATGGCCTGATGGGCGCCTATGCGCCTGATGGGCGCCTATTTATGGGCGCCTTTGGCAGTCCGTAACTGCTCCTTTAAATTGTCTTGATCGGCTGTCATATCGCAAATCGTTTTATTACGCTTTGCGATTAGCTGTTCGGCTTTATCAAGTCGAATCCTAAGATCCGAGACTTGATTTTGCAGTTCTACTACTGTTTCGGTATCTTGCATTAACAGGCTAAACCGAGGCCCTTTCTCTCCTGTCGGCTGCAACGGCTGAATCGGCGGGATTTTAGGATCGGCGTCAAATCCTTGCCCAAAGCCTTATCAATGAGGCTCGGACTGGAATGCGCCTTCGGTCCCAACGGTACTACCGTTGTCGGCTCATCCTCCTCATCATCCGACGAGTCGGGTGGCTTATTTGATTCAGGATCGCTAGTATTAATTAGCGATACCGATGATAGCGTCGACGTAATCGACTCTGTCGCACTATCGGCTCTCTCTACGCTCGGTTGTGTCTCTACTTCGATCATGGCCTCGTTCAGCTCCTTAGGAACCATTGGCGAGGCCGGCTGTTCTACCGACTCTGGTACTGGTAGATCGGCTAATGGTGCTCGTTTCGGCTTTCGTTTATTCGTTTGTAGTACCTGATGTACTACCTCATCGCCACCGGCTACTATCTGTTTCGCTTTCCCGCGGGTAACATTGCGGGCAGCATTATCGTTTGTTTCGGTTTCTTTCGGCTGATTTCGGATCATCCGGTCGGCTGTTCGTAAAAGATTATTAGCGAACTGCTTCGCCTTATTTATTGGTGTTCGTTCCATATCGGCTGTATTACTGAAAAACAATAGGTAATTGTTACGATTGAATTCCAATAATAAATACGGTAAATCAAAAGGTACTTCGTTATCTAGCTCCCATATTTGGGTCGGTAGAAATTCTATCAAATCTGTTAATGATTTTCGACTAGATCTTACGATTCTATATCGGTCAATATTGATCGATGACGTCACGCGACGCAATCGGGGCGCTATATTCTAGCACTGACAGATTCAGTGCTCCATACTGAACATCGGTATTTTTCGGCAATTATCAGCACTCGTTCTATGCAACAATAATTACGGCAGCGATAACGCGGTAATAATTGCGTTAATTTCGATAATATCCAGCTATTACAGGTATTAATGTCGGCAATGAATTAGGAGATCAATAGCACATTAAATGTTATTAGTTTATTCGACTTATTTTGTTCACGGTGCTTATCACTTCCGTAAATAACTCAAATCGGCGGTACAAGGATAAGCTACTGCAAATTTATCTGCTCGTAAGGCCTAGACGACCTCTTAACTGTGTGATTAAATCTGCAATTGCAGACACAACCAACTCGGCGAAATTATCGACAATTGGTTCACGATTGTTTCAAGAAATTGCGAATAATCATAACGACTCTCGTCGGCTAAAATACAGCTGAAATTATTTAAGTAATACGGTGCGATAATTCAGCTTGAATTATCAACGACTTTTCGGTTTCCTTCTCTGAATTACCAGTAGAAGGTCAAACAATTCTACTAATTTTCCCGACTTTCTAATTTCAGTATTTCTACCGAAATTAAATTCTATACGGTAATATAGATGATACGGTACGGCAATATCGAACGAAAATTCGATTAATATTTCGACAGCATAATCCCTATAGTTACGATTTTCAAGATTACGGCTTATAGTTCTAGTTATTTCAACTAGAATTTATTCGACAAATGATGGTAAGATTTTACGGCAATTATGAACGACTTTCGACAACAATTATAAAAGCATACATGTTCGGAAACAGTAGCGTCGCTACGGCAAACGGCAGCAAAGTGTGGTAGCTTTTGACAGCTCCCTTTCGACAGTAAAATTATAGAACTCTAGAGGTACCCTCTAGAGTTGACGGCAAAACTTCTAGAATTATTCTAAAAATTATCGGCGGGTAGTTTCTTATTGCAACCGCGGCTTACTGTGGTAAAATCAACGAGAAGATCTCACCACAAACAGTAGCGATTATACGACAAAAACGACGATAAAATACGGTAGCTTCTAGAGCTACCATACACGGCAAAATTCGGGTAATTTCTAGAGCGCGAACTACTAGAATTACACGACGTTTTTTAGAGAAATTCTAGATTCATTCGGTAATCGAAATCGGCGATAAAATTAGAAATTAACATGGTTAACTCGATCGAAAAACGTCAATACAATCACGATGAACGGCAACGCGGTACGATAGCTTTTAGCTGCTGTCGTTCGACGACAAAATCGTAAGGTTCTAGAAAAAATCTCTAGAATTATCGGCAAACCTTCTAGAATTATTCTAGAATTTTTTCGGCTAATTGTTTGCAAGTGCAAACACGGCTTACCTGCTGCTGACGCGACAGGACTGCAGTGAGCGATTGAGGAACGGTTGTTGCTGCTTCCCGAATGCTTGTCCGAGACACAGACGCTTTTCCGCTTCGGCTTTATCCACCGGTGAATGCCTGATGTCTGGGCTTGCTCGCGACGTGTAGAGAAGGATGCTGATATCCGGTGGTGTGGTGAAATCGTTCAGGAACTCCGCTGTAGGCTGGAGGTAGCTGAACTATTTCCTGATGGCACTCCGTAAGGCTCAAATCCACTCTTCACTGTACGCTACGTGTGGAATCCGATTAGCCAAACAGAGAAATTCGGCTTTGCGCACGGTTGATGATGCGCTCGGTTCAAAGTGCGGACGATCGGCTAATTGCAGCTCACAGGGCTAATTGCCTGCTTGCTCATTAAAAAATCACAGACTACAGGGATGCGGAGATCGAACCCGCATATCTCCACCATGAAAGCACGCTGTGTGCGTTGCACAGGAGTGCGAACGAAACGAAACGGCTGCCAAACAGATCGTTTATTAAAATGGAATTTTAATAAAGGCAATGAAGCCCGACAAATCTAAATCATCCGCAGGATGATATCAAAACCCCAGATGGGAGCAAAAGGAAGAACAGAATCGACCAGTCAAGATATTCTTGGCTGGGAGAAGGCAAAATCCGAAGTGAGGCCGTACATTTTAATGTACGGTCGAATCGGCAAAAAACAGACCGGAGAGACGGTGCGATATCCACGCAGCCCCACTATCCTGGGCGGTGGCACCGATCTCCTGACAACAGAAAGTACTCTTACCGTTTCAGTCCCAGGCTATTAAGACAGACTGGGTCGACTTTGTAGAACTTAGTCTTTTTCCTGGTCAACTAGCCACTGTTAAACAGAAAAAAAATACATGGATCCTTTGCTTTTCTCTACAGACCGAGGAAGAATGGCTGTGGAGGTGCTGATTCGTCTGGGCATCGATCAGCCATTGCAATGGTATCCAGCCATTCTTCTGCATTTTGACGGCGGTACTGCTACATTTGGTTTGGCCAGCATTGTCCTGCCTAGCTCCTCCGTAAAATTGATTGTCCATGCAAGCCGGATCCGTGCCAATCGCACATTCTGGCTGGCTTTGACGCCGCAGGAGTGTCGTGAGTTAGCGGCGAAATCGGCAGAGGTATGTACATATTATGAAAAAGGCACGAAACGTTCGACATGGTAGAAAATGCGAAGCTATTGAAGTTTCCCTCATTGGGAAGGCCATACCTTTTTTAGCCATTAGTGATTGAAGCGCTGGTTGTTTTTCCCCGGCTTTAAGCGGATTGGTCAAAGTCTTGGGCCGACAGATTCGTAGTTTTTGAGAGGCGCCTTCAGCGTTCTACACCATTTCTTAAGCAGCGTTTTAGTACGGCTAGATTTTTAGTATGGCGTTTTTAGTAACTAAGGGAAATGCTATGCTTGTGCTAAGTGCGTTAACCGACTTTTTCTTGCAGGAAGCTACTGTTTTGCCGCCACCCACCACGGTTCACTCATCGGGCATCATCGCACTTCAGACGATAAAATGCAAGAAGGTGGTGGTCGAACGGATGCTGATAGCCGTCTGACTGAACGCCTGAAATCCGATGAGTTCGAAAAGAGCTTTAATTCGCTGTCCATCGTCATCTTAGTAGAAATATATTTGTGTCTTGATACTCCGGTCCGTTGGCGTTATCGTCGCGTGTGCTGCCACTGGAACTGTGTTCTAAGCATGCCGTGTATTCAGAATCAGCTGCGTTTAAATTACTCAGGTCTGGTCAATTCGGGTGAGGACGTTAATAAGGTGCCTCCGGAAGATGAATACCTCAACGCCGCCTGGGCCAGTAAGTGCTGGGCTCCCACTATTATTATCACCGGCTTTGCCAAAGACAACCGAGCAGTGTTTACCGGGTGGCCGAACAAAATGGCCGTCTAATTTACCAAGGTGCCCCGGCTCAGTCTATTGTCTGATTGCCAGTGTGTTAATTTTATTCGAAAGAGCAATATTTAGGACGTACAAAATTTATGATAAATCTACCTTACGTCAAGGTCTGATTTTATAGTAAATTGTTTTGGAAAACTAGGTGGAGTTTGAGGATGTCCCGGAAACGAAAATTCGAGTTTCCTATTTAAGAACAAAATTCCTGTTATGTATAGAAGTACATTACTGTGTGTCAGATTAGAAGTTTTTGAAGACAGGTTGTTCCTTGGTTTTTTACTGCTAAGAGCTATGACATTCTTGTGACCGTGTTCGGCCAGGAAAGGAGAGAGCTCAGGCCACGCACAAGAAATTCTCGTGAATTGGGCATGTAGCGATTTTGAAAACAAATTCCTTGTGAACACGTGGAGTAATTTTCTAGATTAAACCCGTTTTTGCAAGACCAATGTCTTAGCTACCTTTATCAACTAAACCGACGTTTTTGGATGCGCCAGGTCGCGCAACCAAAAATTATAGCGAAAATATATAAAAAAATCAGGCAACAAACTTGCAAATTTTTCGAAAAGTACCGAAATGTTCTAACCGAATAGCTCATATGGCGCAAGGACTATGTCAACAATTTTTTTTTGAATGAAAAACGATGCCATTTTCTAGATAAAACAGTTGGAAAAATGTAAAAAGCTTTTACGGGAAGGACATGTTGCAAGATTCTGAATTCTGCGAGCTGGGACACGATAAATTTTTACACGATTTTGGTTGGCCCCCTTGTCAACGAGCGTGTCTCAGTTTTTCAAAACAAGTTTTAGTGTTTTCAATAGTCAATAAAATTCTCTATCGAACGAGCTTAAACTGTTAGCGATGTGGTTAACGGTTCGCGAGAAATAAGCCGAAAACGAAGACGGCCATTTTGTTCAGCCACCCGGTACATCCATCCGATTCTTTTTTGACATAATGAAAAACTTTGGACACGGAGATTTGGCTAAACTGGAGATGCAAAAGCTGCCAAAGATCATACAGCACATTGACCTGACACGGACGAGAGGATCCACTCCACTGGTGGTTTCCCTATCTTGGTGAAACGACACTGGATCGGCAAGGGAACTTTTTCAACAATCGCTCTAGAATTACCATGTATAGAAACTTCCAGCTAACATCCATCGTCATTTTGGTTATTGCTGTTCTCAAACACATTATTCACACTTAGAAAAGAAACGATTCGTCCATTCACATTAATTTTTTGATTGGGACAATATGTTCTAATGTGCATAGCAAGGAGTCTGCCTTTACTTTTCCCCTTCTAATTTTTGGACGCTTCTACTTCAGGTTCTGCATGATAAAAAGATGCCTTGGAATAACTTAAATCGAAACAGCTCTCTGCTAGTGCAGTGCTCCCAGATGTTGAATTAATTTCCCATAATACATGAGCTGACATACATGAGCCGTGTTCCATTTTTTTGTCAAGAAATGCTTCTGTATGTTCTGGAAGAAATGGATAATCGGGGCGCAGGGCACGCCACATCTTCTTGTTTAGTCTGTATCAGCGTCGGTTCCTGCATAATTTACACTTTGCACCATTTTTTGTGCAAACGACTGCGCTCCGATGTTCCTGACCGGCTTTTTCCGCCAAAATAACTACAACGTTGCACCATTCCCCCATTTGGTAGCCTTTTGCAATGATTTTGTTTTACTTGGCGTGATGCAGTGTCCCATTGTCTCTTTGCTTGGGAAAACCGAGTGCGACTGTACTAAAGCAGGTCGACTTTAACTGGCGTGTGCCATGCTGGAGCAGCACTTTCTGAGCCGCATCCTAGGTGCCGGTTAGGAATATCATATACCGCGTGTAGTGCCGTAATACTCGTACAGGTAGTCCAACAACTCCGTCTTGATCGTTAACCGCATATGCTAAGCGCAGCCGTCACACGTCAGTTCATTTTTGCCGCCCATAACCCAGACAAGCGAATGGTACCGTATGTTGCTAAGGTGCGCTTTTTTGGTCATCCGAAAATTCTGCGCGTATTCCGTCTACTTTGTCGTTTACGTTACCACTGAAAACGCTAGTTGCATAACACATTTTTGGGGTCATTGCCGGGGTCAGTATTTTATTTTTAGGAAGGAAATCGCAATTGACCGCACCACTGTCACAAAAAGAAACAATAGTTATCTGGTCGATGACTCGATAGCAATTACCTTTCCTGCTCGACACTATCAGCTATGATAAAATTATGCAGTGCAACGCCGATTCTAGAGCTGTGGCGGGACTGTTGTAGCAGATCTCCTAACGCCATGGTTGAGAAAATAAGCCAACAAATCTGGTTTTGTATTATATATTGTATTGTACATATACCATTTTCTACATATTATTGCTTACCGTAGTATTTTACTGTTTACTGCTCGAATACAGCAATCACGCAGAGATTTAATAAGGGAGAAAGACACAGTGAGATAATAGGGGCCTAGAAAAGAATGATACATGTTGTCCGAGCCACGGGGCGGATGAATTTTCAAATCCAAACAAAAATATGGAGAGAGTCAAACGAGAATGGAAGACTAGAGGAAACCAAGAAAAACCCTTTCAAATGTGTCTCCTTGAAAAGTGCCTACAGTAGCGTTTGCCTAAGCAGTAAAACTGACAGCAGGAACGTTTCACAGTGGGCAATATCCCTTCTCAGCCTTTCACGTCCGCAAATTAACGAGAAAGTGTTGAGTGAGCCGCGGCAATCTATGCTACTGCGAATGTTCCAAGCCGTCCACGCACCAACGGTTTCCCGCGGGAATGCGACGACGTGCGCGGATCAGCCGACTGCACAACATACAGCATCTTCAAATACAACCGCAAGTGAGCGTTTTCGAGATTGAAGCTTGAAGCAGAGATTGAGAGATTGAAGCCGAAAGAAAAGCATTGCAACCATCCGTCGGTCCTGCCTTGCGGACGGCTGCTTTCAGTGCATCCGTTTCATACAGGTCTCCGTCCGCTTTCAAACGTTGGAATAGTTTCCACAGCCCCGGCTCATTCGGCATGGGCAGCGACGCCTCCAACGCATCCCAGAATGCACAGTCGAAATCATTGCCACGTTGGGATCGGTCACTTCCAATGCCGATGCTGACCTCTGCGTCATGCAATCCGGGCGATTCTCCAGTTCGAGGTAGCTCATGATAGTGTCGAACCTCCTTAATCTAATTATCGAAGGACAGGGCATACTCACTTATACGCAGCCGTTGAGGTGATCCGCCCAGTCTGCAACGCTGTCTCCGCGGAGCTGGGAAATTAAAAGATTGTAAGCGGCACTCAGTTCGAACAAACTCTAACTGGTTTTAAGCGTTATCTCGTGCGTTGCGTGCATCCACTAAAACATACAATTAATTAATTTTTACTTAAGCCATGCGTCGTCCCGGTCGTAATCCGGCATCCGTGTTAACTCGACTAATAATTATTCTTATCGCGATTTGCCCCTATGACCTTCTTACATACAGATACATACAGGCAGTAACAACGCGAGCAGGATATGTACCATACGTCGCAATAGGCGGATACTATTGCCAGTTGACACTATTATTGTGCCGCGGAATCTTTTCAGTAGCAGACTGCGCCACCGACTCAACGATTGTGCGCTGGTAGATGTGATACGCATGTAAAAATAATTGGGAGCATGTTAAGTTATATATATACGCTTGGTGAGCTGCAAGTTTATCAATGGCATACATACGTATTTGACACTGTAGCCGTTCAGTAATATTGGCAAGGGGATAATTTGCAATCACTTTTAAAACGTAAGTTTTGGAACACAGCTGCACAGAAAGAATGCTGCAGCTTAAAGAGAAACCGGATCCAATGCGTGAGCAATAGCACCTGTTACAAATAATAGCATTCTGACTTTTCTAAATCGAATTCCGATCTTTCTAGAAAGCCGTGCTATCAGCAAGCCAGGATGAATACGGCCACGAAGCCACCCTGTCGTATGGAAGACAGTGGAAGCCACCGAAGGCTATTAGTTGATTTTCGGGATGACAATGGTGTCCTGCATCGTGGCAAGATTGTCTGTGGCAACGAAGAGGGAATCCTTGTGGAGACACAAGACGGGAAACACGCGGGATCAACGCAGTTGGTTCCCTATGGGAAAGTATATTTCTGCGAGAGAAGCGTTCGGCCCGAACTGATGGAAGAAATGTGGATGCGTAAGTTGTCATATGTATCGTACAGATGTATGTACTGCAGTATGTACCGTACTCTTTAACTGCGGTGTTGCATGTACGCTAAATCTAATATATGTATCTGGTATAACCATATATGTAATAATTTTAACCATACATATAACCATATAGTTATATAACCATAACGTTAACCATATATAGCCATATCTCTGGTGAGTATGACCCTATATCTGGTGATTATTGCGTTCAGTTGCAATAGAGCAGGCTAAGCTGTTGGTTGATATAATTATAATGGCCCCTCCGAAATTCATTGTCTGAAACATGATGGCACCATCCGAATTAAGCGCACCTCCGCGAACCTCTGCGAAATAACCGCGAACCTTTGCGCGTACCTCTGCGAAATAAGCGCCCCTCCTCCATAGTGTTCAAACTATTTGTTGTCCAGGATCATAATTCGATAATTACCGGATTTTTTGGTAGGGATGCCTCTTACTTCGTAAGTCGAATTGAACCGTTATGCGCTTCTTACGCAGGCATTGTGTCAGTTAATTTCGGCATATTACATTAGAATAAGCAGGATGCTGGTTAAAACTCGTCCTGCTGTTCCTGCAGACGACTTGAAAATGCCTGTGGAGGTACTGATACGACTGGGTATCGATCAGCCGTTACAGTGGCATCCAGGTATTCTTACGCTGTTCGATCGCGGCAGTGGTGTGTTCGGCGTGGCCAGCATCGTCCAGCCTAATTCAACCTCGAAGGTCATAGTCCCCTCACATCGGATCCGAGCAGTGTACACGGAATAGCTAGCTGTCACACAACACGACTGTCGTGAATTAGCAGCGGAATCGCGCCAGGTATTGTTTCCCTCAGTACAGCCTTTGCTGATGAATTATTCGCACTCGTCAACGGTCACGAAAGGGTTGCTTTCGCCGGTAAATTATTTTTAAACGTAACTGACAACTTTTTTGCAGGAGCAGCACTTCAAATCTGGTCAGGATGAGTCCGCTGAAAGTGGTATCCAGTCCTTGCCGGCAGTCATCTTAGCCGAGGTATTCGAATGTCTCGACACTCCAGTTCGCTGCCGAGTTAAAAACGTGTGCAGCCACTGGAACAATGTCCTAACCTTGCCGCGTTTCCAAAACCAGCTGCGTTTGAATTACTCCGGTCGGGTCAATTCCGATGCGGAGGAGATAGCGGGACGTCCTGAAGAGGAGTACCTGAACGCCGTCTGTGCTAGCAAGTGCTGGGCTCCAACCGTTATTACTGTATCACGGGTGAGTCTGCCCACGACAATCCAACGTTCTCCTCTCTCGGCTTCTGCCGCATTGTGCGGGAACTGGATCTCCGTCCGCCCCGCACTGTAGTCGCGTCCAATCTGCACTGGGAAATTCACGATAAAGAGGACGAGATCAATGCACTGGCATGGTTGTGCCAGAAGCTCATACTTCGTAACGTCACGGCATCCCGGCGTTGCGAGAAGACACCGGCTGTGAAGCTGTGCATTACCAACGGCCGTCTGGTGAACGGACAGCAGCTCGGAAACGAGGACTGGCAGAAAATGATTTTGGCTAGTATTCCTGAGCTGACAGAAGCGGAGATGACCGGTATTCTTGACTGGATGGCCGAAACATGCGAAGAAGACGATGGGACAGTGGACTGGGAAGACCTTCGACAGGTAAATATTTTGCGACCGAATTGTCTTGTCCTCAATAAATTGGATAGCATCCATTGGTCAATCGGCAGGGTTTCTCAGAAATCCAAACGGAATGGGCGGAATCGCGCGCTTGGTTCTGTGCTTCACAAGTTACTTCACAAACCACCATCCAACCGCAGGAAGCAACCGCAAAGGATCTGGTTAAGCTGGAGCTGCAAAAGATGCCAAAACTTATACAGCGCGGCATACTGGCCATGAAAAGTGGTTCCACATTCATGGAACTGTTTCTTTCGTGGGGAATTTAAGCGGCCAATAATGATTTTCTGGATAGTACAGATGTATCAGCAAAGTCGTTATGCTACCTCTTCGTTCATAACATGTCGTTTCAACAAATGCTCTTTTTTCTCAGTATTACTTTCTTTCATTTAAAATCAAAATTCAGTCGTTTGCGAGAAGTGAAAATCCTGCAGATTCCTTATCTCAGTGTATCACGTTCAAGGTTGCCTTATCTTTATTTTCCAGTTTTTTAAAACGCACACGTCCAATAAATTCTGCAAAACTGAGGCGAGAAAATCATAAGTAATGATTGGTCGTACAAACTACAAAGTGTAGGTTTGTTGAAGAAACTTTCTGTGAGCGGTGACTCTTAGTTCTTACTGTTATTAGTATCCTGGCAGGCTTTTCGTTCTCCCTAATCAGTTTGTTGGCCAAGGTGGACTGATACAAGTTTGTGTGGTCAAAGATCCGTTGTCAGAGTGTGAGCCGTTAGAGTTTGAACTTAGACGCTGTCCGATTTTACTTTGCCTGACTTTTATCATTCTATGACTACGGCATTTACATGTTGTACATATGTCTAAAAGTTGGCGACTGAAGATGGCGCTTACGTACCGCGCCAGATTTAACCATATGTACTGCCGTAACGTCATACTCCAGGCGGCTGACGGCAGCAGTACAGGGGAACGGTGGAACGCGTTTACTTTCGCCCCTTATATATCATGGTCCCTAGATTTACACCACTATCCGGCCTTCGGCATGTTAGTTTAAGGGCAGTAGGAAAACGCAGTAGGCCGCTTTATGGCAAAAAAAGACTCAGTTAGTTTGTACTTGAAAATAACAATATTCCTCCTCTGGGATGCGAAACTTTTTCAGAAAGGAAGGGTTATGGAAATGAAGAGCCTTTGTTACTCGCCGAATGGAACTACCTAGTTTATATACGGAATACAGACCTCGTCGACCCATTAAAACGCGCTCGCAAGTATAAGCCAAGCACTCTGAAAATTTAATACCAGTTCCAAATAATATGCGGATTGAAGAAAAGGTGCATAGTGATGGAATCACTTAGCGGACAATAATTCAGACCACAGCGTAAGCGATAAAGTAAATCAACTGGAGAACTATAAAAAAGCAAATAAACTTGAACAGATCCAATTGCATGAGAGCCACAATTACTGACCACAGTAGTAGTTAATACATGTGAGCAGGAGCACGGAATCACCACCATCCCATGTCGCGCGTACTTTTCTCAAGATTGACGAGGAGGTGACGGGTAACATGCGACAATTTATCCCACTGCACATCTTGCAGACCGATCGTGCACCATTTCTTCCCGTGGGAATGCGAGGACGGGCGCGGATCAGCCGTTTGCACAGCGCACAACATCTGCAAAAAACAACCTCTGCTGAGCGAATTCGATGCATCTCTCAGTGGAATGAAACGGCACAGCACACTGGCGGTTGCACCTTGTGGACGGCGTTCCGTTCGTCTTTTCCATACAAATCTCCACCCACTGCCAACCGCTGGGATAGTTTGTTCCGTTCCCGTTTGTCCGGCAGCGCCGCGTCCAGCGCATCCCACAATGCACAGCCAAAGTCACCACCAGCCGGCGATAGCGCACTGCGGTGACTCATGCTGATCTCAGCTTTGAAAAACTTCCCTGCTCCAGATGCTCCAGCTGGAATTTGCATAGCAATGAAACACGGCAGCTCGTAGTGTGTATCGCATCGCACGGCAGACTGCGGCATACTGCAAGGAACTCCTCCAGCCAACAACAATCATCTGGCTTCTCGTTCCAGTGATACTCACGACATTTGGCGCTGTGAGTACCATCCACAGCGCAGTCAATCTGCAAATTCAGTCGAACACGGTGCAGATGAACGTAACGCAGTCGGAGACCGGTTAGGCGACTAGCGACATGCTGAATCATGTCGCAAACCATCAGCACATCGAAGGCCGTCAACTGGTTATCATCCGCGTGCGTTATGACAACGCGCTGCGTCCCGGGGCGTAAGCATTTGTAGACCGTCGCCAAGGCAGGAAAACGGGCAGGTGAACAGTTGGCATCGTTCTCATATCGCACCACCAAGGTAGAACGCAGCGCTGGAGCAGCCAGGATCCGGTTCCATGTGACGCACACCATGCGCGCTTTACAGTGTCTAAGTGGGAAAAGACCTCCTCCCACAGTTCGACCGGTAGCGCGGACTGCGCCGAACTGTCATCTTTGGCCCGACCATTGCTGGCAAAATTATCCGTTACCATCCCGATCAGTCCCTTATGGAAACGATCAACTTCTCTATCAAAACTCTAAAAGAGTACGGTAATAACTTCTTAATGTCGACACGAAGAACAACATTTGGCTTCCAAAATACCTTGCGTTCAGACCGTTTCTCGTGAAGACTGCGCCGGTAAATGTAGCTTAATACGCCGCCCTCGAGGTCCACAACGAAAACAGGCGAGTAGAAATGCAGACTGTAGCCGTTCAGTCGCTGCACGAGCGAGTGGGCTTTGGGGGAGAGCGAGCGAAATTCCTCGCCCAGGTCCACACTGCGTTTGGAAAAGATACCCGGGTGGGTGCCATCCCACATAACTTTGTATGCAGGACGAACGCGCTGCACGGGTACGAACTCCGTGCAGAGCAGTCCACTATACGGACTAGGCCAGTGGACAACGGCTCCTCCGCACCATGCAAGCGGCTGACTGCGACTCTCACAGCTCGGACTCATTTCACCAATCACCATGAACCACGGGCCCGATAACGTCTCCAGCACCAAAACCTGTACCGGGACGCTGGGCAGGTCCTCGACATATGATGGCTCCAAATCACGTGAGCCCACTGGGCGGTTAAAGACTTAAAGTAGACGCAGTAGAATGGCGCAAATTCATGCCGGCTATGGGGGCAGAGCAGATCGACGAAAAGACCATCATCAGCGACATCCACAACGCACCCGTAGCGCTTTCGTCCGTCGCTGTCCAGAATGGTCACGGCGTTATCGTTGTCCATCCCACTGGGCATGATTCACGATATTGAGCACCAGAGTTCTGATCTGTTAAATTTCTTAGGAAATGATTGGGAAATTCTGAGCAGCCCGTCGCATCCACGAGCTTGGACTATACACTATTGGAACGGATTGTGTGGCATGAAATTTGAAAGTGCTGGCAGCTGGCGAAACGAATCAACCTACGGGTTCTTTGTGAGGATCAACTGCTGGCCGAATAAAAACAATGAAAGCTCTCCACGGCCGCGCAGTCAGTGTGGTGTACGTACTAGCGGTTTGTATATTAAACAGTACAAGTGTGTATTAATGTCTTCTTTCGCTCGGTTAGGCCGTTAGTAAAAGCAGGGCCGGCTTACTGCATGACTGGCTAAAGTCAGCGTGGAAGCATTACTGTACATTGGTACATGGTCTGAACCGTAAAGTGCAAGTGACCAGTGTGTGATTGGAATCGTAGTACCATTGCGCAGCCGCGAAATCCTTTCCGTAGCGGATTACGTCACCGACACAACAATTGTTCGCTGGCAGATGTGAGACGCGCAGCTGAAAGTATTTGCGAGCTCTGGATAGTTTAACTTAGCCAGTAAATGCGAGCCCTGTTGCTGCCGAGAAAGCCGTAATAAATTGAAAGAAGTCAGTTTAGAATCGCTCGTTGATAATCCTGTTTCTGGTATGTTCGCTTGCTTGTATAACAACCTGACACAATGAAAACTTAAACCCGAAAATAAGACCGTTAAAAGCGCTAGTGTGGGTTCCTGGATGCTGATCAAACGGAACAAAGGTCACCTATGTTCAGGAATACATGCCCAGCACTCGTTGTTGGCATGTGCCATTGGCCGGTCTAATGAAAAAATGGCTACATATTATGTCTCCTATTATCCAGCGATTCTGTGCGATATTTTCAGATCTAAATGAAACGCTAAGGTCCGCTCTACTGTCACAGACAGAGTCAGGTGTTTTGTACTTGACAGCAACGAATTTGTTGTTGTGCGATATCAACATTTAAAAAAAAGGAGCTACAAAATCAAGGAAATAGCACTATGGTAACGGATGTTGACATCATGTTGTTTGCAGGGTAGAACTACTGTAGTTACGGCCCTCGTCGTGCCAACGCAACTTGAACCTCAAAAGGAAAAAAAATTTTCCAAAAAAAGCAGATTGTGAAAGAAACCTGTAGATTGAAGCGGGGATGCACGTAGATAAAACCGCGGAGCGGAGGAATTTTAAAAATCAAAGAAAAAGATTTAAATAAAATCAAAAGGGAACTATAAGAAACCAAATAAACACCAACGTTTGGAGAAGTGTTGCACTGGCCAGAGTAGTAGTGATAACATGCGATCAGCGGCACAGGCTTACAGCGGGAAATATCCAACCCCTCGCTTAAGTTTCCCTATATTGAGAAGAAGGTGTCGGGAAACAGGCGACAATTTCTCCCACTGCACATCTTCCAAGCTGTCGGTGCACCATTTCTTCCCGCGGAAATGCGACGACGGACGCGGATCAGCCGACTGCTCAGCACTAAGTATCTGCAGCATAAAACCATAAATCTGCGTTTTCGGGCTTTCAGCTAAATAAAAAGCGACACAGTACACTGCCAGTCCTACCTTGCGGATGGCGTTTCGCAGGATCTCCTCCTTATACAAGTCTCCGCCCACAGCCAAACGCTGGATTAGTTTGTACAGTTCTTGCTCGTTCGGCAGTGCCGCCTCCAGCGCATCCCATAATGTGCAGCCAAAATCACCACCCAACTGCAATCGCGCACCGCCAATGTTGAGGCCGATCTCTGCCTTAATATACGTCCGCCCGGCATCCTGCCACCTTTCAAACTGCGGCAGTTGGAAAGTAAATTTGCAGAGCACCGAAGCCTGGCACATCGTTATGTGGATCTTATTGCACGGCAGACTGCGGCATCTTGCAATGAAATCCTCTAGCCAGCAGTAATCATCATCCTTAAAATACATGCATCTGCAACATTCGGCGCTGTGGGTACCATCAACAGCGCAGTCCAGCTGCAAATTCAGGCGGACACGGTGCAGATGCACGGTACGCAGACGGAGTCCGGTTAGGTGATCGGCCACGTGCTGAATCATGTCGCATATCATCAGCATATCCAAGGTAACCAACTGGTTTACACCCCGGTGAGTTATGGTAACGCGCTGCGTTCCGGGACGTACGCATTTAAACAGCGTCGCCAAGGCTAGAAAACGAGCAGGCCCCCAGTTGATGTCCTTTTCATATCGGACGACCAAGTTCGCATGCAGAGCTGGCGCATCCAGGATCCGGTTCCACGTGGCGCACACATTGCGCAGCTTTGTTTGTTCCAAACTATCTAAATGGGAAAAGACCTCCTCCCACAGTTCGCCTGGTAGTGCTAATGGCAACAAGCCGCCATGCTTGGCCGGATCCATGGCGGCAGAAATATCTTTGATCATACGGAGCAACCCCTTATGGAAGCGGTCACGTTCCCTTTCAAAACTCTGCAAGACGTGAATAAGGTAACAATTTCCTAGGGTCTACACGAAGGAAAGCCTTGAAAACATACCTCGCCTCGAGACCATTTTTCTTGATAAATGTAGCTTAACACGCCGTCCACGAGACGAGGCCCACAAAAAAAATTGGCGAGTAGAACTGCAGACTGTAGCCGTTCAATCGCTGCAAGAGCGACTGTGCTTCACTGGGGGATAGCGAGCGAAATTCCGGATCCAGGTCCACACTGCGTTTGGCAAAGCTATTTTGTTTGACGAGATCGCAGCGTAGGACTTCCTTGTCTGCTCGACGAATGCGTTGCATGGGTACGATGTCGGTGCACAGTACTCCGCTGTCAGGACTCTGCCAGTTGACAACAGCCCCTCCGCACCATGCAGACGATTCGTGCAATGCAGACGGCCGACCGCGACCTGCGCAGCTCCTCCTCATTTCACCAGGAACCCAAATCCACGGACCCGATTTCGTTTCCAGCACCAAAACCAGCACCGGGACGGTTGGCAGCTCCTGGGCATATAAACACTCTAGATCATGTGAGCTCATTGGACCGTTATAGTGGACGCTGCTAAAAGGCGCAAATTCACGCCGCCGAAGGGGACAGAACAGATCGACGAAAAGACCATCATCAGCCACATCCACAACGCGCCCGTAGCGCATTCGGTGATCACCGCCTAGAATGTTCACGGCGTTATCGCTGTCCATTCCGCTCGGCATTACTGGCGATGTTGGGCACTAGAGTTCTGATCCGTCAATTTATCCAGGAAAAAATGAGAATCTTTCGTGTGGCACACCGTATAAAAAGGACATACAACAGCAGAATGCAGAAACTAGAACACAATGTGGATTATGATAATTCAAAGTGACTGCAGCAAGTGGAAGGTAACGATAGGCCGATAGTTAGCAGCAAGTAAAATGTTATGAATAAACGGACGTATTGTTTGGGAGGATCAACCCCTGACGAAAACACAAAACAAAGCCGTCCAATCAGCGCCGCGTCGGCCAATTTGGTGTAAGTATAAGCGATTAGTAGTACGAGTAACAGTCCTGTATGACGGACATTGCTCCTGCTTCGAACCTTTTGTCAGTTAATGACAACACTGTCGTGATCCAAGCTATATCAGAATTCTGCGCCAACGAGACCGCCTCGAGCTCTTTGGTGAATCACCGTGCGCCCACCACATGCAAAGTTCTGTTATAACTTATCACTGCAATCGCTTTCTCATACAATTCGGGAATCGATTATTGAAAACGAATGCAAAAACTGCAAAATTGGATTCTAAGTATGCAGTCTGAAACACGAAACGCCGGCCGGCCCATGTGCGCATAGGAAAAACATAGTTATGCGCAGACATTTACGCAAATGGCAGGAACCTGCCATCGTCCTGAAAAACATTGCAGGGTCTTTCTTGTGTCCGCACTTGCAACTTCTTTAAACGTTAGTTTCGCATGTGGCGATTCCGCATGCTTAGCTATCTTTAGAGCAGCAAGAAAGCGTCATAGGCAGCTTTTTTGCGATGAAAACAAGAAGCAGTTGTGATCCTTGAGGTAAAGCTTTTAATGTTACCGGCTCTGCAATGGAAGGTCTATCAAAAAGGGGAAACTGATGCTGGAATACCCCTGTCAATCAAGTGACTGAACTAATTACAGATCTTTTTACTCCATTGTAATGCGCACACAATTATAAGCAAATTAAACTCAGCCGAAAATCAGTTTCAGAAGCAAAATGAGGGGCGGATTTGAAATGAAGATATATATGAAGAAATAATGAAGATGCAGACAATGAAGCGAATCAAATAAAAACGAAGACCAACTAAGCTTAATCTGATTGAAAAGCTACCACCAATACTTCCAGCCACAACAGAAGATGACAACAGGTAGTAATAAACACAAGCGCGCTCCACAGCGTCCGAGTGAAAGCCTTCACAGCGGGCACCATCCACGTTACCGCTTGCGTAAAATTACGAGAAATTGCCGGGCAACACGCGACAACTTCTCCCACTGCAAATCCTGCAAACTGTCCGCGCACCATTTCTTCCCGCGAGAATGCGGCGAATGGCGCGGATCAGCCGACTGCACAGCACATAGCATCTGTAAAATATGTCACCACCTCTGCGATTTCGCGTTCCCAACTGTACAACAAACGAAACATTGACTGCCGACTCTTAGTAAATTGCCGACTCTACCTTGCAGACGGCATTTTTCACTTCATCATCTCCACTCAAATCCCCGCCCAATGTTAATCGCTTGAACAGTTTGTCCAGCTCCATCTCACTGGGCTGCGGCAGCGCCACGCATCCTCCAACGCATCCCACGAAGCGCAGCCGAATGCAGCACCTAGGTGTAATGGGTAGCTGATCGCAGCTTCAAACGTCCTACATTCAAACGGTTGACCGGGGTGACGCTCCGGACCATCAAGATCATCCAAGCTGCAGACCATTGAGACCTGGCATTTCGCCAGGCGCACAGTGTCGCATGGCAGACAGCGGCAACTGGCCAAAAAATCCTCCAGCCAACAGTAATCATATTGCGCCTCCCGTTCCTAGTGATTAAGGCCACATTGGGATAAGTGAGCCCTCTTGACATCGCAGTCAATGTGCAAATTAAGGCGGACACCGTGCAGATCAACGGTGCGCAGATGTAGTCCGGTTTGCTGATCGGCCACGTGTGTTACACACGTGTCGTATCATGTCGCAAACCATCAAGACGTCCACTACGCCCCATTTCTTGTCACCCGTGTGCGCTATCACAACGCATTGCGTTCCAATGCGTAAGCAATTGTACACAGTCGCCAGGGCGGAAAAGCGGACAGCTCTCCAGGTGATTGTATTGTCGTATCGGACAATCAACGTGGAACGCAGCGCCGGCGCATCCATGATCTGGTTCCACGTGGCGCATACAGTGCGGAGTTCCGACTGTTTCGTACTGTCCAAGTGGGAAAAGACCTCCTCCTACAGTTCGACGTGGAGCGCTAACTTAGTCCAAGTGTCACTCTTGGTTTGCCTGTTATTGGCTGAAATATCCTGGGCCATACGCAGCAATCCTTCGTGGACGCGATCTACTTCCCGGCGAATGGGCTGCAGCACAGGAGAACGCTAGCAAAGTATCCCCGTCCAACCCGGCATTCACCACCGAAACCAACCTAGTCCGGAAACCAGCATCGGTGCGCTGATAAAATTAATATAGTTCAGTACGACCCCTGCGAGGTCCACCATAAACTTAACCCGTTCCCGTCCATCCCTGTCGGGTGGGGGACTCTTTTTCTAAAAGGGCCCGTAACGCAGATTGCCCGTATTCTTAAGTTATATTTCACAGCAGGCATCTTAAGTGTCATTTTAAAAAATAGGACCGTCAAACACAGTGTGGCCTGGGCATGCACCAAGTGACCAAAGGTGCCCAAAATCAGGAATTTTGGGTTCGCGAAGGTCTTGGTTGCCCTTGCAGCCTCCCAACATTAGATAATTCCACAATAAATTATTCGACCCAACCTAGCGGCCCTGATTGCAAATTCATTAAATGGCAAGAAATCTAACTGGACAGTGGACAAGCACGGTCATTCTAAAATTTCCTGCCAAGTTTGACAGGGATGGGCTTGGTGCTACTTCAGCAGTAAAAGCATAAATTCCATGTAACATCTCAGGAGCTTGGTGAAAAGCCTCAAATGGAATAAAAAATCCAGCAAAAAAAGTGTTACAAATGGTGGTATTTCGGTGGTCATCGAAATGACCAGTGGTCACTAAGCTCGAAAACTTTCAAAACCGCTTTTTTTGGGGGGCAAAATTTGGAAAAGTAATTGCAAATATAGTGTAAACAACAAGAACTAACGCGAATTATGGACCGAAATGTGTTTTCCGTTTGCTGACACCAAAATTTTGCTGAGTACCATGTAAAAAATCAGATTTAGATTCGAGAAATGAATATACTACACACTATACCTAGTCCAGGGTACCAAGAAATGATAAAAGTTGAACCTGCTGTAAAGTTATGTATCCATTTTTGAACTTGTATAGCATTTCTGCATTCCGCGGACACATGGGCTTCGTTGAGTTACCGTGCCATAAAGAATAATAACGAAAAGGACCATGCGGGTACAGTTTTTCAGTGCCGGTGCGGCATATACCGTATACTGTAGGACGTAGGTGATGCGGTTCGGGTAGTTGTCGCTGTGGTTTTTGGCTAATAAACCGCTCAAAGATTGTTGAGGCTTTGGTAGAGTTCCTGTACAACCTCTATTCACTACAAAGTTACCATAAGTCGGCTAAAAACAGTAAGCGACATTGTTTGCGACAACAACGAAGATTGGTTAACGTACAGTATAACGAGGACATAAGCGACCAACACCGCATATGTACTGGTAAGGATTCATTTGCTGTTTTTGTCTAACTAAGAATCGCTCAATATCGTTTTTTATTGAAAAGCGTGGAAATTGTATCTGTTTTAACACGTGCCGGCACAAAAATGAAGTTTTTTAACAATTTTTATTATTACTGACCACTGGTCAACTCGATGACCACAACACTGTACTAGAAGTGAAGAGCTTTTTAAGGCCTTCCGATAAAGTGTTTGTTTGCCTCAGCGCTACTCTTCCATAATCAGTTATAAATTTCGGCGTTTTACCTGCCAAATGGCAGGATGCCCATCCCTGTCAGTTTGGCAGGCTATCGCCCTGGTTGACCTATGGTCACAAAAATTCTCAAAAAATCAGTTTTTCTTGATTGAATTATTTGATTCTGAATTGCCAATTTTCAAGTTGATATTCGCACTCCTTCTTGTAGCTGACTTTGGTGGGTTAAGCGCGTAGTAATGCAGACTGTACGAGTAGCTATTCAGTCGCTGGATAAGCGCCCGGGCGTCTCCGGTGGACAGCGAGCGAAATTCTGGGCCCAGGTCCACACTGCGCCAGACAAAATAATCTTGATGGATGCGATTCTATTTGATTTAGTCGGTAGCCCCGCAGGACGAATGCGTCGGAGAGGGACGATATCGGTCCACAACACTCCATCTTCGAGACTGTGCCAGTGGACAACCGCACCTCCGTGCCGTAGAAAGAAAGAACGCAGAAAAGAAAGTGAGAACGCAAACAGTGAGAGCGTCGCCTGTTTTACGGGCATGTCCTCCTTCTCCGTAAGGGCAAGTTACGTGGTCATTCGCCACGTGTGACAATATAATGCTGAAAGTTAGCAATTTTGACGGCCGAACAGCAGTTTCTAGCCTGGAAATATCGGGAAATTTGTCGTCTGCTTAGAGGGCGTGGTATTATTATTCACGAATCAGTTGCTAGAAATATTTTTTACTGTAGCCTCTTCTTTAATGTTGATGTTTCTATGCACAATCAATACACTTTACTGAAAAATTCAATATTATCAACACCTGTTGCTAATATCTAATACGAAGTGAATGAATCATTCACTTCGTTTTCTGTAGTTTTTAAGTTTTTCTGACTGCCTCCGTGTTTCTGATTTCGTCATTTGAAATTTTTGTTTGCTAGAGTACAGTATTAATTCCCAGCTCCCTCATCCTTAGTAGAAAATCTCTCCATTTTGCATCCCACATCGTATGTTGAAAATGCCGAGCGGAATGAGTCTCGATACCGCCGTATACGTTCTGGGCAGCGATCAGCGGATGCGCTACGGGCGCATTGTGGACGTGACAGACGATGGTCTGTACGTCGATCTGCTCAGCCCCGATCATCGACGGGAGTTTTCGCCATTTGGCAGCGTTTTCTTTACCCATCTTTTAATGCGCTTGGAAGACCAGCACAAATTCTATGCCGAGCAACGGTCAGTGGAGATTTTATTGCCGGAGACACCCTCCGGTCCCTGGATTTGGCTCCCGGGGGAAATGGTCTGTGTGGAGCGCGCTGGGTCGCGATATCGGTGTGGAGGTGCTGTTGTCCATTGGCAGTGTCCCGACACGGGAGTTCTGTGCACCGATATTCTGCCTATTGAGCGCATTCGCCCACGTTGGGATGTTTCAGCTTGGCAGCCGTGTTCTGCGCATTCTCAACCCACGGGACCGGGAGATCTTTATTCTTGGCGTAGGGCAGCTCTTGCAATAAGTCATCCTTTAATCCAGCATTGCATCAAACCAGACTGTTTCATAAAGCGCAGTGTGGACCTGGGCACGGAATTCCGCTCCTTGTCCAATGACGACACCGAGGCACTCATCGAGCGATTGAATGGCGGTCGTCTGTATTTGCTCTTGCCAGTTTTCGTAGTGGATCTCGTGGACGGCCAGTTAGGATACATTTACAAAATGACATATAATGAAAAGTATGCTCTGGATGATCACACTTTATTGGTAAGCGGGTTTCGTTGATATTACCGTCGAGGTGCGTTTTGCACTATACTTGGTGTAGGGATGACTAAGGTTTTAAGCCAGCTATTAAATTCACTTTCCCGGTTCTTGGAAACCAAATTAAAAATCAAATTTAAGGGATCGCCCACCGAAACCAAATTAAAAATCAAATTTAAGGGATCGCCCACCGAATGTAGCTGTTTAAGCGATCGGTACATTCAGCGCGGCCTTGCAGCTACGAAGCATATGTTGTCAATTGTAACGTGCTGTACAGTACTACAGATACGTGTGTTGCCTAGGAAGAGCTCGATCACCTCCACGAAGTGTTGCGCCGCATGGCCAGACTATATCCTGCGGAGTTTCGCGCAGCCGATGACAGCCTGTTGCAGCTGACGCTACCGGCCGAATTGTGGCAGGAGGTCTTTTCTCACTTGGACGCCATGGAGCAAAATGAGCTGCGGGCTGTGTGCGCAAAATGGGACCAGATCCTGAATACATCGGCGCTGCGTGCTAATATGGTCGTCCGAGGGATCATGCCAATAAAGGCAGACCGGACGATTTTCTGTGCCTGGCGACGGTGTACAAATGCCTGCGGCCCGACACGCAACGCGTGGCCATAACACTCTTGGAGGCAGGATGGTGGACAACCACTGACTTCGCCCTGATGATGTGCGACATGATACAGTATGTGGCCGAGCACCGGGCCGGAATCCGCCTACGTGCCGTATTCTTACGCCGGGTCGTACTTAACTTTTCCATTGGCTGTGCTATCGATGACACTGTAGACTGTGACATGCATCAGGCAAGTTCTCTTAAGCCAACGCTGCGTCCGGAATACGGATATTGCTGGCTGCAGGATTTCATTGCCCGATGCCGCAGTTTGCCGTGTGATACTATTGGCATAGCGGACTGTTTTATTTCGTTCGTCTGCGCGTTTTATCTCAAACCGGGGCGTAGGACGGTAAAGGATAAGAAGTTCAAAACTGCAATCGAACTCCGCATTAGTATGGCGCGCTTGCATCAAAACGCGGAATTGGCATGCGCATTGTGGGATGCAATGGACGCCGTACTGCCGCTGCCGGATGAAGAGGAGCTGCAAAAGCTGGTGGAGCGGTTGAAAGGTGGCGAGGATATGAATGCCGAAGGCATGCTGGAGAAGGCCGTGTGCAAGGTAGAAACGGCAGTTATGGCTTGCTAACCGCATTTTTGGCCACGCCGTTTCGTAGTTTAGGATAAAAGCCCGCGCTTTTATTTCGACCTAATGTTGGTTATTTGTGTGTACTTACTACTGAACGCGTTACTATTTGTGTTACTGGCTGTTTGTTATTTTAGGACGGCTGGTACTGCGTTTCCGAACAGCGGATCGCCAGTTCCATCTTTTGTAGTCCTAGTAGACTGCGTACACATGTAACCGACAAAATCGTCCGACGCTTTTACTCGTAAGCTGGCAAAGCCATCCGGCGGTCCAAAAAAAGGTCCGACGTAAATTTTGCCCACCAAATTTTTTCCAGCTGTATTCGATCTTGTGAACCAGCTGAGCTGTAAATTCGGGAATGGACGGTTTTGCCGGACTGTATATTTGGTGCAGACGGTTTTGTCGATGTATCAGGAGGTCGACGGTTTTGTCGGCTTACAGGCAAAAGCGTCCGGCGGACGGTTTATCCGTCCGGACGATTTTGCCGGTAACACAAGCAATACGTATGTTGCAACTTTAGTTTTTGTTGCAGACGTTATGTGCGACGCAGTCGGCTGATCCGCGATGCTCCTCGTATTACCGCGGCAAAAAGTGGTGCGTTGATGGCTTGCAAGAACTGGAGTTGGAGAAACTGTCGCGCCTTAGTCTTCACTTTCTCGTGGCAATTCAAAAGAAGACGGTTTGGAACGGATGGTGGCGTTTGTGAGGAGATTCGTCCACGTGCATAATTAACTGGTTCAGCACTGCACCAGCCAGAACCCGGTTGCACAATCCAGGCGCTCAACGATTGGTTAAACCGGAGCCGCAAAGATTGGCGAAGAATTTACAATACTTCTATATTTCTCTGCGAGCAGTAGGCGCTTTACGATAAAGAGATAGGTGTGCGCTTTACGGAATGTCGTCATACCGTCGTGAACGACGCGATCTATGTGCATTGCCATCATCGGCACACGATGTTTTAATGGAACTGGTTTTCTGTATTTCGTTATCCTAGCCAACTGAAAATGAGATTTCTTTACTATTAAACTTTTTGCTTCTTTTTTTTTTATTTTGGTAGGTTATCGGCACCCACTACGATGTGCAAGTTATTCGCTCTTGTGCTAAGAAAATCGAAGAAATCTAATAAACCTAAGAAACCTAAGAAAGCTAGGAAACCCAAGAAACCCGAGAAACTTAAGAAACCTAAGAAACCTAAGAAAGCATAAGAAGGTCTAAAAAAGTGCGAAAAATGCAGCTTAAGGAGGGCGAACGAGCACAACAGATCTCCGATGACTCATTGGATGATGCAGAGACGCTGCAGCGGAAGCAAAACTGGCAAAAGGTGACATATCGTTCAGATGGAAACCACGGCATGCGGAAATCTGCCGCAGAGCCGATGAGCCATGTATTCAACGAGATGGAATATAAAAAGACGCTCGCCGATCAAAAGCAAAACGCTCCCTCAGCTGATAAACCGCCAAATTATGGAGAAAAAGACCCGTTGCAAAAACTGCCAAATGGCGGATTCTCCATTAAACCAGCTGAAAGGTCACGGGACTTAACTGAAGCGCTACAAAAAGATCCGAATGATAAGTCACCAGTTCGAACAGATGGGATGTCTTCGCAGATCGATCCAACGAAAACGAACAATGAGGTATCAGCGAAGGTGATTGATTGGATGACCCAAAATGGATATGAGATGGTCACATATGAGAGATCATCAGATCAGCCGAAAGACAGTGAAGAAGATGAGTTAAAACGAGCTGACCAGATCACAGATGAGGTAATTGAGCATCTACGCGATAAAACAGATGATGTGACATTGCATCAGATCATCTCTGAGGTGATCAAAGATCACTCGGAAGTTGCGAAGGGGCAACTGAATGAAGCCGAAAAGATCATCAACGATGTAAAAGCTGCAAAGAAAAAGGGGTGTGAGATGATAAAAAGCTCAAGAGATAATAAGAAGAGACAACTTTACGATGTCCGAACCGATGTCCCACATAGGATCGATCATCTGAGTTCGATATTGAAGAAGAGCAGCACCTTAGCGAACGGACAGGTGTCTTCTTCAGCAGTTAATATGGATCCGGGACCTGTATCGTTAATACCAGTAAAATGTACTATCCGTACGCTCAAAGTGCAAAACGGATCGAAACATAACTTGGCGAAAAGGATCGAAGCGTACACACATGAGGTGAAAATCGGCGACATAAAGGTTTTGGCGATGTTAGATACCGGTGCGGAAACATCGCTGATCAGCCGACCGTTTTGCGAAAAGAACGGACTTCATGTTTTACCGCTTCCACCAGATCGATTGGTGCGAATTAATTGAATCAGCGGAACATCAGGCTTTAACGTGACGCACTATTGCGTGGGACCAGTAACACTGCGAAAACAAAGCGATCAACACTCCTTCTATGTACGACCGAAAACAGATGACGTACAAGTTCTATTGGGACATAATTTTTTGGCGACAAAGTTTGTCCTGATCGATAACCATGGGGAGGAGGAAGTTGAAGATGAGCCAAAGTCAGCTGTCAAAGTTCAGGCCGGAAAGGTCACCGGACTTGTAAAAGGAACAGCTGAACCGGATCTCAAGGCTATCCCAGTACCAGAGGCACTGGGAAAGCAGATGATGAACCAAAGAAGGGGAGGTTCACCTGCTCAGCTGTCGATAATTGAACAGATGGCAGCGACCCAAAAAGAGATCACCATCCGACTGGGAAGATCATCAGCTAAACCGAAGCAACAGGCAAACGTCGTTATCCCAGTACCAGAGGCACAGGGGACGACGAAAAAAGACCAAAAGAGAGCTGATAAAGATGTTATCCCAGTACCAGAGGCACTGGGATTGGAAGATAAAACTGCAGTAACGATAGAACAGATCGCAGCCATACAAAAAGAAGCAGCTGCCGAGGCGAAACGAGCCCTTGTACCCGGCATGGAGTGGGCGAAGTCTATCCCAGTACCAGAGGCACTGGGAATAAGACCTGCAAAAGTTTGGAACGACAAGAAATTTGAAAAGGAACTCCAAGCTCCGAAAAAGTTGACGCAAGATGAACAGATGCTCCTAAGCGAGATACGAGATGGAGCGATCGAACAGTTGAGAGATCATCGAATTGAAAAACAACCGGAGGTCATCGAAATCTCACCTGACGAGATTGAAGAAACACCGAATTACAGTTTTCGGAACACCGAAACTGACGATAGCAATAACCCGTTTGCTTGCCATGATAAGATGACATTGGAAGAACGTATTAGCAGTTGTCTTCATGGTTACAATGAGAATCCGTGTCGAGTGCAACCTCAATGGAGATGCGAAAAATGTTGTCGAGATGCTCGTCAAGATGATCTCAGAGACTGGCCAAACTGTAACGCAGCAATCGAAGAGATGAAAAATCATGTCCAGAAGGAAGTAAGAGTATTGGCAGGACAAACTCCATGTGGAATCAGCACATCGAGCGCTACCATTGGCAGCGATATAAGGAATGGCTATCCTGCGTTCGAAACTTCATCTTAACAAGGGTAAGATCCTTACTCCATTGGAATAACACTGTTGACAGCTCGATCGTGAATTTAGGGAGATCAGACCCAAGAGTCAAGCAGCTTCGATTGAAACTTAATCGAGAAATAAATGAGGTATTTGATGAAGGAATCATGTGGGAAGAGGCCAGAGAGGACCTCTCCTGAGATTTTTGCGTTAATCACCTCTATAAGGGAGAGGAAACAACGATCATCTTCCCAACTGGACTTGGCAAACCAGTATACGAGCTGTTCGAGATGTTCTACAAGGCACTGGAGTGGGGAGATGAAGAATTCTTTGAGGGGCATTGGAAAGAGCTGGAAGCAGAATTCCCTCCAATGCCAGTTAAGGATATACTTGAACTAAAAGTATATCGGAAACGAAGAGAAGATGAAATAGCTGGTTACTCAGTCAAGAAGAAAGTGACCTTCGCACCAGTTCCAGATGGAGCTGAATACCCCAACGAGGAGATGATAAATGGTGCATTTACGAGATGAACCCTAAAAACGAACTCCTCGCCGAAGACTTAAACGCGAACAGTGTCTTCATTGGGAACAAAAGACCCAGCGGATATGAGGAAGTGACAGATGACGAGATGATCGTAGCAGATGACGAAAGGTCACCAACAGCATTTAAGATCTCGCAGATGATTTCAGAAAAGAGAGAAATGTGGAAAACGTTCCAAGAGGAGCTCGAAAGGATCTCTGCGGGGCAACAAAACCCAGTAACAGAAGCAAAAGGAGAGGGAACGTACAGACAAAGCACAGAAGGAAAAAGCGAAACGTGAAACATCCCGCGAGTCGACAGCATCAGAGTCAAGCCGTCCGAGTACATCGACAGTCGCTTCGAAGTACAAGCCCAGCATTCCAGTTCGGACCACTTGAAGTCAGACGGGAGAGCCGAAGGTGGCACCCAAAAGCTTGGAAGCGACTCTTGAGAGACAGAAACAAGCAGCGTTGGAGAAACAGAAGAAAAGTGCAAAGAAGAAGAGCACTAAGAAGAAGTCTAAACCGAAAGCGGTCCAACGAATTGACGCTGTCGGACTGGCACATTATACCAGGAGACAGGGTAATAGCGATTTGGAATACTCAGAACCAGAGGACGACGAACCATTCCCTGACTTTGAGGAATTAGAGGACGATAACGATACCTTAACAGAGAATGATCTGTTTGAGGCTGGAAAATTCGCCATGCGAACAATACGCACACGAGGTGATACCTCAGTGACGGTACGGTTTCGACAACGTGTTAAGGAATGGTTGAGTAAACGAAATCGACGGTTGACCCCATCGAAGTTGGATACGATAATCGATTATATCCTGAATTCGGGCCAATTGATCAAGAAACACCTTGACTGGCGTTGCAAGTCGAAGTTTGTCAGGACTAAAGGAATCGACAAAAGTTATTCGAAAAACATGCCGATAAGAGACGACAGATCGAAATGGCTATCGCAGGCCTGCGAAGTCCTGTAGGATCTACTCGACACCGTATCAGCCAATATATGA
The DNA here is from genome assembly GCF_019649055.1 of Paramacrobiotus metropolitanus. Classification (NCBI taxonomy): domain Eukaryota; kingdom Metazoa; phylum Tardigrada; class Eutardigrada; order Parachela; family Macrobiotidae; genus Paramacrobiotus; species Paramacrobiotus metropolitanus. The sequence goes on along the minus strand of NW_026570516.1, from coordinate 639 downwards.
ATGGATTATGGCAAGACGGTATGCGTAGGATCGCGGAGATCGAAGCGGGCAACGAGAAGGCGTCAACACAGATGCTGCGAGAGGGTAAACTCCTCACCACTAACGCTTATGAAGGATCTTCGATCAGATATACCATGTTGGGATTTATACCGGAGGAAATACACGATTACTGCAACTTCTCTGATAGCGAAGTGATGGATGAACTTCCAATTCCTCAGCGGAATAATCCGGAAACTTCCCTGCTAAATGTGATGCTTCAAAAGGGAGATCAGAAGAGAGCTGCCAGAGAAGAGATCGAGGCAGATAAATTGAAGAAATCGTTAACACCGAAGGGCATCATGGAATTAGACTACGAGTCGGATAACGAACCGGAACCGAATGCGCCTTCAACGTCGGGACAGGCAGCTACAACGAGCCAACAGCCACATGGTGAGAAAACGAAGGCCGTAACTCCCATGGACAAGCTCACGGCACAAACGGAAGCAGAACTGGAAGATATGCGCCGTCGTAGACAGCAGACATCATTGATGCAATCATCGAAACAAGCTAAACCAGCGGAGGTAAATCGAAAACCGAGGAGATTCCCAAGAGGAAGGTGTATCTGACGAAGAAAAATCGAAAGATGATGAGACGGACTCG